>NW_012113697.1:7006321-7022797 GCF_000951035.1 Colobus angolensis palliatus
TTATTGTATATTCACCAAAAAACTGTATCAACTAAAATAAAGAAATCATAGAAAAAATGGCTGAATTTTATAATTTTTCAAGAATAAATATTCACTAAAAAATGAGTATATATACGTATATGACTACACACATATGTGTGTGTATATATTATATATACATATACATATATACAATTTCTTCTTGTAGATAGTGTCTGGTATTTTCATTTTAGAAGGTTAAACACTGGATCAGTGGTTTAGAATATTTGAAAAGTGTGAATATGTTTCTCCAATATGCCATTTGAAGACACAAATGAATACTATGAATTTGATAAAACAAAATGAACACTTTGACATATACAAAAATTTCTATGAATTTCAGAGAATGAACATGTCTTCAGAAAGAAGGGAAGAAGGAAAATAATACCAGATTTGATCTACAAGAAGAAATTATAAATGGTAAGCAGGTGAGCAATTATAAAATATATATTTTTTTTAATGCATAGAAAACTAATTAAATTTCTAGAGAAAAAAATAGTAGCAATACTTCTTGGGGCTAATACCATAAGCAGAAATAAAATATATGACAATAGCACAAAGTGTAGAAATAGATGCAAAGGGTATTGATTCGATTAGTATTCATTATAATTGAAGTGATATAATATTAATCAAGATGGATTGTCATAAATTAAACATGAATGTTATAGTCTCTAGAACAACCAATAAAATATGTTTCAAAAATTATGAGTAAAATGGGAATAGAGAAGACAAAATAAATATATAAAATATTTAATTAATAAAGGCAGGGAAGGAAAAAAGAAGAGAGGGTTCAACCAGAAAACAAGTAACAAAACGGTTGACTTAAACTCAAGCATATCAATAACTACAGCAAATATTAGGTAGATGCAAAAGTAATCGCGGTTTTTGCCATTAAAAGGAATGGCAAACTGCAATTATTTTTGCACCAACCCAGTATAAATAAATTAAAAGCATGAATGTAGAGACTGGAGACTGGGGAAAAATAAGCATAATATAACAATAATATGCTGTTTATAAGGACACATTTAAAATATATATTCAATTAATATTTTATGATCATCATTTTAATTGACATACATGTATTTTAAGAAACAGCTTTCTCACCTGGATCACTGCCAATCACCTAAGTAATTTTATAATAGGTATTCAGTAGTGGTAGTTGGAGTAATAGTAATAGCTAAAACTTATGGAAAGCTTACCATGTACTGCTGGGTGTTAAAGTTAGTTTATAAGAATAAAGTTGTTTAATAATTACAGTAGATTACTGTGTAGTAGTAATTATATCATCCTCGTTTTACCGATGATTCAACAGATACGGAAGAGACAAGTGACTTACTTAAAGCCCCACATTTAGTAACTGAATTTAACTATAACTCCAAAGCTTTCTATGGTCTCACAATTTTCTTACTTCTCTCCACTTTTCCATGTATCTTTTTTGAATACAGTTCTGATTACATCACACTGCTGCTAAACCCCTTTATTGGCTTCCTATTACCCTTGTCTTCCTATTACTCTTGTTATGATGACCAAACTATACGATGTGACATGCCTTTCCTTCTAAACATTTTCTAATTCCTAAGTATACCTTGCTGGATCTCAACTGAGTCCTCTCATCTGTGATTCCTACTAGCTGAAACCATCTTGTTATTTTCCCACAGTATCTCTGAATAACTATTACCTATTTATCCTTCGGGCCCCAGTCTATTAAAATTCTTATAAACAGCCTTCATAAACGCAGTGTTCAGTCTAACCCAACTCTTCAGTCCAGATTCGGATACATGCCATGTTCTATATCTTACATTTTTCTGCTCTCAAAGTGCTCACAACAGGCTAGATCCTTCTTTGGGGTCACATCATACATATATTTATTTTACATAAATTGGTTTCATAGTGAATGTAAGGCTAATATTCAAATACTCGACTTTTTGTTGATTTTTTTTCTAGCATAGTTCTCAAATAGAAGCTATTTTATAATTACATTAACTTTGAAAAGTTCTATATTTCAAAACTGAAGGGAAGAAAAAAAAAAAACTAGCTTCATGTTTCTCAGAACACCAAGAGTGTTCTGGGCCCCAGTTTAAAGTGAACAAAGAAACTTCCAGATCTTAGCACGGGTTGTCCAGCCAAAAAAAAAAAAAAAAAAATCTTTGTTGGGATTAGAATTGACTTGCAGCACCACTTTCAGCTCAAATGCCCTTCACCACCTCCCCACTCAGATCTTCACTTCCACCATCATTCCCTTCCCCTTCCTCTGTAGTCCTGGATTCTTACTGAGCAATGATAAATGTATATACTATATGTTATAGGTTCCGTTTTTTTCTTTAATTTTTGTAAACTCTATCATATGTACTTATCCCATATGACAATCCCCAAATAATCTGGGGTTGCCTTTTCTCTGTTTTCTATTAGGCAATAAACCGTATGAGGGCAGGGATAATTTCCATTCAGATAATCATTAATTTCTTAGCATCTAGCTCAGTGCCTAGCTCATTGATTGGTCATTTCTGACAATAACCAAAATATGCCCAGAGAGTGAGTAGTAGCATATTTAATTTGGTGAAACTGTCATCGAACATTTGGTTCTTCCTGAAATATGCACGTAATTATGAAAGCAGTGAAAATCAGAGACGTTCATATTATCACAACTTTTCGTACTATGGCACTCCCCGCTAATATCACCAAGAAAATAAGAATTGTTTGTATTCTTGCTTGAATTCTGAGATTTTGCAATGAAAAATTAGGGTAAGGGGTAGAGAAAGGCACAGATGATGAAAGCACATGTAGGGACTTACTGTTAAAATAGCCTGAATTAGGTGACAGAAGCAAAAATGGTGCTTTCAGGAAAAGTTGAGAGGAGAGAAAGAAATGCATACATACTGTGATAAACAGAGTTTTGTTTGGGAGTGGAGAGACTTGGGGGAGTAAGGTGTCATTTCTGTAGAAAATGACATCTGTTTAAGGAGCTTCCGTTTAAGGAGAAAGACGACTGGGGATAAGGAAAGGTATATAAGAGATCTTGAAGTATATTTTAATATATCTCCCATCCTTGCACTGATCATTATTGAGAGACCATTACAGGTTTGCTGTTGGTTTAAATCAACATTGATAGCTATTAGGTCAAAATAATTATCATGTTAACTTACATCGCATTTGGGGAAAAATGACTTTCATAGAATTTTTTGAAAGCAATTAACTGATTAATGTCATTTTTTTAAACTTTGAGATTTCTTTCAAAATAAACTTATATATTTCATATGAAAATTGAGATAGATACATCTGACATAAAATTTCTTGCAAATGTGAAAATTCTATCCGTGCTGCATAACCAGCTCTTTTCTCTCAAGGACTTCTCAGCACTCGGAGCTGTACTCTGTGGGTACTTAAACTTTAATTGATGATTATAAGCATATTTCATTTGTATTTTCATTTTGTTTCCTTGGCCCACTCTGAAAGACTTTAAAGTTAGCGATTTCAAAGTCCCTGGTTTCAATTGTTTTATCATACCTTTTAATTTTTCCAAAGATTAAAATAACAAGAGCCCCTCTGAGATTCCTATATCTAGGTTGGCAGGTGGGTAAATGTTTCTCTGGAGTGACATTCTCTCTTAGTGATGAAATTGCTTCTATCATCTAAGCACCTGTTAGATATCTGGCAGCATGATTTCAAATGACAGTTTCTATGATATCTAGAGCAAGCACAGAAGATATTCTCCAGTGATTCCCCAACCTACGAGGGGAAAAAAAACGGGGTGGAGAAACAAAGTTAATTCTCTTTTAAATTGTTATTTATCTGCCAGTATAATTATACGTCAGGATTTTCATAAATGCAGAATACCTGGTATAATGTGTTTTACCTGGTCTTGCTCTAAACCAGGAAGACAACCTTAAATGGGCTCAATAAATAATTATATCAGAATAAAAAAAACGTATTATACATTTCCTATTTAAATGTTCTGTAATTACCTTTTAGTTAAAATTTCTGTTACTTTAAAAATAAACAAGTCATAAAAATATGTTGTGACAAATGCAACTTCCAAATTCGTTATAAATGTTATTTAAATTTGAACTTATATTTTCTCATATTTTATAAATGTAAGTAAACCATATTTTTAAAATCAAAGCAATTAGTGTATAGTGAAATATTGAACACTTTAGCTTTTAGACAAATGGTCCAACAACAAAAATTGGCTAATTTATTTCCTTTTCTTTCCAGTGTTAACCTTCACTGGGAGCTTTGCAGGCTTTTTAATTTATTTTAAATTTATGCAAAAATAGATTAGCATTTTCTAGCAATCATTTGTTTTGCATTTTTTGCTTTCAGCCATTTTTTAAGCCACCTGCTGTATTTGCCTTATGTTCAAAGTATGCAGTTGACAGTTACTAATAATGCAGATTAAATTTGCTTATGATGACAGGCAAAACACTAAGTAAAAACAAAACAATATAATCCTGCATTTGTTTCCTCTGTTTAAGTGGTGGCTTTAAAGAAACAGATCTCATTTGCAAGAGCATTAATTTGTTACCATTTGGCAAGTCTTCTTGAACTGAGATATGGAGAGCATGTGAAAGTTAATATAATTAAACAATTTTTCAAGTATAAGTCTGTTTTATAAAGTTCAAAAACATGTGTTCAGTCTAAAATAAATATCTTCATTTTTTATATTTTCAGTAGTTACTAGAATTTGCTGCTAAGATATAATATCATTAGTAAATAAAAACATCTAGGCTGAACATTTCTGAAGGCAAAATTTGTCAAGGCAAACATTCCATGTTGTATGCATTTCTGTTTTATTCTTCTTGGTGTATTTCTAATAAAGGTATTACATACTTTTAAAATTTTCAATATGGTGATGAAAACTTGACATGTGGGACATTAATTATACTTTATAAGTCTGTATTTGGAGAGTACCAAAAATTATGGATGTTGTAGGCAATGGTCCCTGGGAATCACATACTTTCACCTGAAGAATTGGCCCTGCTTTTACAAACCTTTGCTGTGAATTGTGGCTATATCTGATGTTTCCATGTATTTAACAAGAAAAATATATGGACACTCATGATCCCATAGTCTTTGCCACATGAGTATTTCTTGGATGCTTTTAGCTCAGGGATTATGTCTTTGAATTTATTGAGCCAAAAGCAATACAAACAAATTACATTCAATTTTTCTCTCTAAATAATGTAGAAATTAAAAATTATTATGCATCATGCTCATCTATGAATGTCAAAATATTTATTTTATATTTAACACATTTAATTAATTTTTGCCCATCTATATTATCGTGATATATATCTTACGGAGTTTTGTTTTAAACATGCATAAACAAACTCATAAGAGTTTATCAAAATGAGTGGAAGATTTGGTTTGGTCATTTGAGTATTCAGCCAGTCCTAGAAGGAATTGGAACATAGAACGTTATATTCAAAATAATGATTTCTAACATTTGAGCACTCTCTAAGTGCCAGACTTTGTGCTAATAGTTTTAATTCATAATTTATTTAATACTCATATATCTCTAAGGTGGATAATATCGTTTACCACCACTTTGTAGATAAAGAAAGTGAGGGACAGAGGTGTTTCTTTCTTTCTTTTTTTTTCAGGGAGTAAAATGTGTTGAGTTGCAACTGGAAGACAAACAGAACGGAATGATTTCAGGGCCTGTGGTGTAATCATTCCAAGGTGCTATCTATGTTACTCCCAGTGGGAGAAGGAAGAATGGAAACATTAGAACTTTGTGAGGGCCACTGGATGGATTCATTGGCCTAAACCTTTTCTTTCTCCTACATGTGACATAAAGGAAAGAGGCAGAATTTGCAAGAGGAGTGGCTGTGTAACAATACCAAAGACAAAGATCCTGGCTTTAAAAAGAGCATTTGGCTATTAGCTCTGGGATATGTAACCTTCCTGAACTTCAGTTGTCTAATCTGTTTATTGGGAAAAATAATGTCTATCAGCATATTTCTCACTAATGACAGTAAGAGCCAAATGATAATGAAGTATTTTTAAGGTGCTGAGGGAAACTTATTTCACATTAAAAAATATACAAATATAACAAAAGTAGAAAGTGACAGTCAACTACACTCACAAAGAATGAAGTTAATAGTTATTGTTGTGGACCCACAATAACCCGTAAGGTTTATCACTAATAAATCCTTGTTGAAGAAATACTAAAGAATGCATTTGAGAAAGAAGGAAATTGAAGATATAAGGAAGGAAGAGCTTGCAATTAGGAATAGTGCACAAGAATTTCAAATCTGAGGGCAAATCTAAAGAGCACTGACTATGTAAACTCTGACCCCTTCTTCACTGAGCTTACAATCTAGCAGGGAGGTCGATCTTAAATAATTCATAACACTTCTCTTGAGTAGGAAAAAATGCTGTTTGTAGATAAAGACACAAGTAGCAGTTGTCTTTCTGAATGTTAATGAGAGAATTTAATAGATCTCCATGAGCATAATTTAAAGGTCATTAAAACATTTGAACCTTGAAATGGACCCTCTTTCATCACAAACCTGAACTCCTATACTGAGCCATCAACTCTGCTCCTTCTATAGTTTATGCTTTTGCCTGTAGTTTTTCCAACACACTACACGGTTATTTTTAGTTTTTACTCCTACCCGTGGAGGAATACACACTTTCACCTACTTTTCATCTACCTCCTTCAGATTCAGCACCAGGGCCATCTCCTGCTGGAAGCCTTTCTTGCACCTTTCCAACTTTATCCAGTTAAATTAGACATTCCTCTTTGGTGCCCTATAGTATACTTTATACGATTCCCTTGTTTTGTTTGTTTGTTTGATAGGGTCTCATTCCCAATGCTCGGGCTGGAGTGCAGTGGAGCAAACTTGGCTCACGACAGCCTTGATCTCTCGGGCTCAGGTGATTCTACCACCTCAGCCTCCCGAGTAACTGGGACTACAGGTGCACACCACCATGCCTGGTTAATTTTTGTATTTTTTTGTAGAGACAGGATTTTGACATGTTGCCCAGGGTGGTCTCAAATCCCTAGGCTCAAGTGATCCTCTTGCCTCGGCATCCCAAAGTGCTGTGATCGCATATGTGAGCCATTGAACCTGGCCATGACTCCTAAAGTTTTCATAAACTAAACAAATGTGTTTTTATGTTAGTATCCCCAACAAGATGTTAAATTACTCAAGCCAAGATAATATGGTATTAATATATTTTTTTCAATTATCATCCCTGGCCCCATTTTGGGGAACATTGTCCTATGCAATTACCCAAAATATAAGGCAAAATGTCAATTTGTATTGCAGATAACAATACAAATGTTGAAGTGACTTAGAGAGGATGTCATGTTATAAGAGGCCTGATGTAATTCTAACAAGTTTCTACAGATATTTAAGTGACAAGATCCTTAAATCTTACAGTGAAGAACTGTTTCAATTATTTCATTAAACTTTTCATTGTTTATTACAAAGTAATTTCAAATTTATGCGACAGTGCCAAACATCATACAGAAACCTGCCTTATACCCTTCATCTATATTCACAGATTTTTAGCATTTTGCCACATTCACTTTTTCTCTATCTATAAATTATTATTATTGGTGCTATTGTATTGGCTAAACTATTTGAGAGTAACTGGAGTATATACATCTTAAAAATAAGAACATTCACTTATGTGCACATGATGATCAAATTAATGAAATTGTAAATGTGTACATTTTGTTACCTAAGAGACAGCCCATATTAAAATTGTTTTAATTATTCAATAATTTCTTCTATGTATTTTCTTTCTCCAAACCAGAATTCAAACCAAAATCACCCTTTGTATTTACCTATCATACTTGGTCTCCTTTAATCTGGAAAGCCTTTACGTTTCTTGACATTTTTATTTTGAATCATTAGACTTGTTCTTCTATAGACTGGGGTTGTCTGGAGTTTGTTCCTGATTACTTTCAGGTTATTCATGGCAGAAACACTACATGAGTGGTGTTAGCACATTAGGAGACACATCATGTCAGTTTGATCCAATATTGGAGATGTGAACTTTGCTCGCTTGGCAAGATGGCATTTGGCAGCTTTCTCAATCACTGCATTACCATTTTGCATTTGCAATATGAGAAAAAATGACTTAGTGAATGTCCAAATTCTCACTCAATATTTTCAGCATCTATTGATCATTCCTGGATAAATTAATTATAATTGTGATTATTCAAAAGAGGGTGTTCTTGCTATTTCATTTTTTCTACATTTATTCATTAACATTCCGTTCTAAGGAAGAGCTCTCCCTTAATTCCACTAGGTTAGCCAATTCATTTATTTCTGTATTTATTTATATCACAACCTTGGCCTCATGGATGCTTATTTTTTTCCTCGAGTTTTCACTACTGTCAATGTTTATTTTGGTGCTCAAATAATCTCAGATTTGGCTAGTGGAAGCGGCTTCAAGTGGGTCTTACGGCCTTTTGTTATGCACTCATCAGTTTTTAATTCTCTACTTTCTGACATCCCAAGATATTTCACGCTCACTTTCTACTTCCCTTAATCCAGCTTTGGAATTAAACATTTCTCCATTGTTCTGTGGTGTGCAGGTTTATATAAACCTACATAAAAAAGGCCAAGGAAGCTGAGGGGCTGAAGAAGGAGACTGACAAATCTAATTTCTCAGAAAGAAACATTTAATAGGGACTTACAAACCAAATTCATGTCTCAGGCAGCCCTGAGACTAGGCAGCGGATCCCTACATCCTAACCTCAGACCCAGGGCTTATACAACATAGGAATTTGCCTAAGGGCAGGATTTATTATAAGTACATGAAAATAGAAATTTTAGAGGCATTCCCAGAACTAAGGTTAATCAGAAGTCAAAATGGTGGATTAGCACCCAGGATGGAATTACTTTAGCCTCTACATGCATGGAGCTGTCATTACTTCTAATGAGGACAGTTATTTAGAAACTAAGGTGTATGTGTTAGTTGTATTTATACATGTATAAATTTTACATGCACACAAATAAGTCATACCTTCATACTGATAGTTCTATTTTCAATTCAATACTGCAGAATTATTTCATGCCTTCTCCCATGCCATATCAACCTTTTTCTTCTGTGTGAGCACTCTGTAACTACAGCTAAGTAGCTACGTGGGAACTCTGACTCCCAGCATCAATACGTTTCCTCATTTGTTCAATCCTACAAAACACACAATGCAATTTCAAAATTGCTACGCCCTTATCACTGTGAACAACAAACATACTAATTAGCAATCAATATTCTTAAAGGTCTTTTTACATGTAGAGGGAGGGAATACAGTCTAAGCACTGTTTTCAAAAGTTACTTGTGTTTATCCATTTTTACTTCTTTGTGATGTGTTGCTAACTGGCAACACAATTTGATTTATTGCTTTCTATTTGTATTCAATTTTAATTTTTTCTACATTTTTGTTGATTTAATTTTATTTATAAATATGTAAATGGCCATGTTTCCAAGTCAAAGCTTTGCAAACAAGCACATGCAAAGAAATGTTACACGGTTCTCTATTCCTTTTCCCTTATTTAAAATCATCCTCTGTTGGTAACAAATTTCATAGTTTCTTGTTGCCTTTCTATGTTTTAGTTGCAAAAATGAGGAATACATATGTATAAACACATGCATGTATAGATACATAACAGCATGCTACCTTTTTTTAAGTTTAACAATATATTTTGGAAATCACAAATCATTACATAACAATTTATACATGCCAGTCTGTTTTTTGTATTGCTTCATCCTTTACCAATATTTTAGATTTTAAATTCAGGTTATTTACAATGTTTAGCAATAAAAATAATTCCACAACCAATAAACTTATACATATGTATTTTGTACTGTAGGAGATATTTCTTCATGAGAAAATTCTTAGAATTGAGTTTGCTGAGTGTGTCTATGCAGTTTTCCTAGATGTTTCCAAATCCACCTCCACATATATTGAACTATTTTGTTTGCCTACTAACTGTGTAACCCTGTCTACCCACAGCCTTGCCCATACACTGCACTTTCCATCGAACGAGTGAGAGATGGTATATCAGTATAGTTTTAATTTTCATTTATCTTACTCTGGGTGTGTTTTTGAAGCGTCTGTAATTATCTTTTTCTTACAGCTTACACTGAATGCATCAACAAATCCTACTAGACCTATCTTCAAATTTATTCCAAACCATATTTCTCACCACCTCTACTGCCAACATCTTTAATCCAAGCAGCATGATTACTTACCTGTAAGTAATTACTCACCCAGCAGTTCCCTCCTAACTGGACTCCTGCTTCCACCCTTTCCTCACTACAGTATACTCTCAACAAAGCAGTCAAATTGATCCTTTTAAATTCTGGCAGATTATTAAACTCCCTGCTTAAAACTTTCCAGTGGTTTCTTATCACACACAGCTAACAGCCAAAGTTCTTGCAGGTAACCCCCAGGGCCCTAAAATCATCTCTGACCTCATTCCATCTGTTCCTCCCTGCCTCCCTCTGCTCTAGACATGTGCACTAGGCCTGCTCTGTCCTCTGGGTCCCACACTGGTCTCCCTCCCACCTAGAACACTCTCACGTCAGAGGTTCAGGTGGTCAAGGATCCACCGGTTGTCTTTGTTCACACTTCCCTTTCTTGGGGAGGCTTTCAGTGACCTCCCATACACTGAGTTCTCTTCCTTTGTCATCTGTTTCCCCTGAGAACTGAAAAGTCTATGAAGGTAGGGAGTGCCTGGTGTTTACCAACTATTTTTTATTGAATAAATAACATACAGTGAAGACTATATTACTAAGAAAGTGAGCTTTATTTTATTTATTTCAGTGGCCAGAGATTACTAAGATCATAGATGACATTCCCTAATTACTCAAAAACTGAAAAGAAAGATAGCTTTTAAGGACATTCTTTCCCATATTATTAACATTTACAAATATACTCACTGACAAATGTTTCCTCGGTTATGAGCCAGATCCTTGTGAGTAATAATGATGAAAATGTCTTTTTTCAATAAATAAAAATGTGCATATACATACATATCTGTAAAACATTTATTTTGCATATCATTTTATTGACATATATAGATAGTAGTTTGAGTTAATTGAATCAATAGTAGGATTAAGCATATTTTCATATGCCACCTTCATATAATTTAGATCCTTCTTTAAATGCTCTATTTAAAAAATAATTTTCAATAGATATTTTTTGGAGGAGTAAATTGACCCTTCATCACATAGGGGTGTCTATTCTTTTGGCTTCCCTGGGCCAGAATGGAAGAAGAATTGTCTTGGACCACATATAAAATGCGCTAACACTAACCACAGCTGATGAGCAAAAAAAAAAAAAAAGAAAAAAAACTGAAAAAAAATATAAAAACCTGGATACATGTGCAAAACATGCATGTTTGTTACATAGATAAACATGTGCTGCTGCACTACTGACCCATCCTCTAAGTTCCCTCCCCTTGGCCCCAACCCGCCAACAAACCGTGGTGTGTGTTGTTCCCTTGTCTGTGTTCATGTGTTCTCATTGTTCAACTCTTGCTTGTGAGTAAGAACATGCAGTGTTTGATATTCTGTTCCTGTGCTAGTTTTATGAGGATGATGTCTTCTAGCTTCATCTATCTCCCTGCAAAGGACATGATCTCATTTCTTTTTATGGCTGCATAGCATTCCATGGTGTATATGTAACACATTTTCTTTATCCAGTCTATCATTGATGGACATTTGGGTTGGTTCCATGTCTTTGCTATTGTAAATAGTGCTGGAGTAAACATATGTATGCATGTGTCTTTATAGTAGAATGATTTATATTTCTTTGGGTATATACTAAGTAATGGTATTGGTGGGTCAAATGGTATTTCTGGTTCTAGATCCTTGGGAAATCACCATACTGTCTTCTACACTGGTTGAACTAATTTACATTCCCACTAACAGTGTAAGAGCATTTCTATTTCTCCACAGTTTTGCCAGCATCTATTATTTCCTGACTTTTTAATAATCGCCATTCTGAGTGGTGTGAGATGGTATCTTATTGTGATATTGATTTGCATTTCTCTGATGATCAGTGATGAGCTTTTTTTCATATGTTTGTTGGCCATATAAATGTCTTCTTTTGAGAAGTCTGTTCATATCCTTTGCCCACTTTTTAATGGGGTTGTTTGTTTGCTTCTTGTAAATTTGTTAAAGCTCCGTGTAAATTTGGGATGTTAGACTTTTGTCAGATGAATAGATTGCAAAACTTTTCTTGCATTCTATAGATTACCTGTTTACTCTGATGATAGTTTCTTTTGCTAGGCAGAAGCTCTTTAGTTTAATAAGATCCCATTTGTCAATTTTGACTTTCGTTGCAATTGGTTTTGACATTTTTTTCATGACGTCTTTGCCCACGCCTATGTCCTGAATGGTATTGCCTAAGTTTTCTGCTAGAATTTTTATGGTTTGGGGTTTTACATTTAAGTCTTTAATCCATCTTGAGTTAATTTTTGTATAAGGTGTAAGGAAGGGATTTAGTCTCAGTTTTCTGCATATGGCTAGCCTGTTTTCCCAGCACCATTTATTGAATAGGAGATCCTTTCCCTACTGCTTTTTTTGTCTGGTTTGTCAAAGATCACATGATTGTAGATGTGTCGTGTTATTTCTGATGTATCTGTTCCACTCCATTGGTCAATATGTCTGTTTTGGTACCAGTTCCATGCTGTTTTGGTTACTGTAGCCTTGTAGTATAGTTTGAAGTCAAGTAGCATGATGCCTCTAGGTTTGTTCTTTCTGATTTGGAATATCTTGGCTATATGGGGTCTTCTTTGATTCCATAAAAAACTATTTAATTTTTTTTCTAATTCTGTGAATAATATCAATGGCAGTTTGATGAGAATAGCATTGAATCTATACATTACTTTGGGCAGAATGGCCATTTTTGCGATATTGGTTCTTCCTATCCATGAGGATGAAATTTTTGTTTATTTGTTTGTGTCCTCTCTTATTTCCTTGAGCAGTGGTTTGTAGTTCTCCTTTAAGAGGTCCTTTGCATCTCTTGTTAGCTGTATTCTTAGGTCTTTTATTGCCTTTGTAGAGATTGTAAATCAGAGTTCATTCATGATTTGGCACTCTGCTTGTCTACTGTTAGTATAAAGGAATGCTTGTGATTTTTTCACACTGATTTTATATCTTGAGACTTTGTTGAAGTTGCTTATCAGTTTAAGGAGGTTTTGGGCTGAGATGGTGGGGTTTTCTAAATATAAAATCATGTCGTCCACAAATAGAGACACTTTGACTTCCTTTTTTCCTATTTCAATACCCTTTATTTCTTTCTCTTGCCTGATTGCCCTGGCAAGAACTTCCAATACCATGTTGAATAGAAGTGGTGAGAGAGGGTATCCTTATCTTCTACCAGCTTTCAAAGAGAATGTTTCCAGCAAGTGCCCATTCAATTTGATATTGGCTGTGGGTTTGTCATAAATAGCTCTTACTATTTTGAGATATTTTCTATCAACACCTAGTTTATTGAGAGTTTTAAACATAAAGTAATGCTGAATTTTATCAAAGGCCTTTTCTGCATCTATTGAGATAATCATGTGGTTTTTGTCTTTGGTTCTGTTTATGTGATGAAAATCCCATAATGTTTTAAGAAAGTTTATGAATTCATGAATTCAAAGCTGTCCTGGGCTGCATGCGGCCTGAGGGCCATGAATTGGACAAGCTTGACGTAGGTGGAAACTCCTGCAGTTGGTAATTTATGTATTTATTTGTAGACATTTTGCCAGTATTAACAACATTATATATTGGGTAAACCTTCCCTCTGCATTTAAAATGTCATTTATATAGTTCTATTATTCAGTCCTATATTCTGTTTTATAAGTATATTTATCAGTTTTTAAAAGAATACCTCTCTGTTTTAATTGCTGTTATTTTAAAGTACGCATTGATAACCTCCAATCTGGGCTCTGATCTTTGTGTTCAAAAATGTTTGGCTACTTTCATAAACTTACACTTTCAACTGGAGTTTAAAAAGTATTCATTTTATTCTTTAATTTACAGACTAGGTCTCACTTTGTTGCGCAGGCCGCAGTGCAGTGACTAAATCACAGCTAACTGCTGCCTGGAACTCCTGACCTCAAGGGATCCTCCCATCTCAGCCTGTTGGGTACCTAGGACTGCATGTGCACAACATTATGCTTAGCTAACTTACTTTTATTTTTTGTAGAGATGGAAGCCTCGCCAGTTTGTGAGGTTGGTCTCAAACTCCTGGGCTCAAGTGATCCTTCACCCTTAGCCTCACAAAGTTCTGAGTTTACAGGCATGAGTCATCATACTCCAGCCTAAATGGACTTTTCAAAAACTCTAATTCCAACAAGAATATTTAGGATTTTCATTATAAATGCTTTAAAAATATTTCTTATTTTGGGAGCAATTAATGGCTTTACAGTATTGAACCTTCATATTTATAAACTATTATTTAGTCCTTAAAAATATTATAAAGTACTATTTGTTACTTGCTAGCTTCCTGAAAAGTTTTCAGTCATTTTTTACTTATATAGGGCTCTGATGCAGTTGCTAAGTTTCTACTATTTTTTCCCCAGTTTTCTCAATCTTGCAGGTCATTCCCATCATCCATTCATTTAAAGAAATAGTTGTTAATAGCAAATACTAACTGAGCTTCTACTAAATCGAAGGAGTCCAGGAACTAGTGCCTAGTCATGGGCTTTTTACTAAATAAATATTATAAATGAATGTCTATGTGGCAACTTATGAAAGAGAGTGGAGATCTCATAGTTCAAACCATGCATTCTATTGCAAAGGCAGATAAGGCCTGGACGTAAAAGGTAAAGTTGAACAGCACATCTAAGTAACACCAAAGGCAAACTTTCTCCATTTTTTAAGAGAAGGGTTGAAAGTAGCTAATATCTCTTTACTATGATAGGAAAATCCCAAAGATGTTTTTGTTCTGGTTAAAACAAGTTCTGAGTTGAGTTGTTATTCACGCTTTATTAAAAAGATGACGGATGGAAATGTGCAATATACAATTCAGGAGGGAAAAGTCAATTAAAAGATTTAGGAATAAAAAAATAATATTTTGGACACAGACAAAAAAAAGTAGCCTAATCTGAAAGTTGAACCAAGATGCCAAAACAGATGTTGGAAAACCATTTTGAATTAATTAGGAAGGTCAGCAAAAATCAAAAAATTTAACATCGACAATTGGAGTTGAAACTTCTAAAAATCTGTGTGTGTGTTGTGCCTGTGTGTATTGCAAATGAATATAGATGTTGAAATACTTCAATATATACTAAAAATACTTTCTAGATATTTTAGATATTGTCATCTTACCAAGTTAAAAACGCCAATCGATACCATAAAGCACGGGTATTGTTTGTAAGTATAACAACAAAACTAAAATTGCAAGGAATGGTGAATACAATATCCAGAAAATTTCAAGTACCATGATATTTGATATTAAATTAGTGCTTAAACACAAAATGCAAAAACTTTTCTATCTTATTATTTGCCAAAAATATATTTAAGATGGTTTACTGATTTACTGTTTAAGGTATAGAAACTAATTGCAAGTCTAAGTGTAATAAGGAAAATTAAATTATGAATTCAATCTTCTAAGTCCAAGGGAAATAAAGTGGTTATTGATTTAAAAAATTAATTCAAAATTAATTCTGTTTTTCCTAAAGGAGAAAAAAACAGCATTGGAGTCATCCTAGAAAGCTCTAAAAAGAACTACTTTTCTGGTAACTACATCAGATCCCTTAATAAAAAATATAGGAACACAATCATCTGTCATTATACTAAAGCCACGTGTACATTTGTAGAACCTTCCCCACACTTAGAAGTTTTTAGCTCTGACTTCACACTACAATTACCTAGGGTGTTTTTTAAAAATACTAATGCCCAGGACTCATCTCTGACTAATTAAATCAGAATTTGGGGTAGGTCGAGGCATGGGTAATTTTCAAAATCTCCCTAGTTAATTCCAACGTGCGTCCACGGTAGAGGTACACTGATCTGGGATAGGAGATAGTTTAGGCATAGTCAGCAAAATCTTGGAGTTTATGAGAGTCAGCTTTTCTCTCTTCATTTTAGTTAAAAAGCTTGCACATCATAAATAGGTGGTAAACTGTTTACGTGGATCCTTACTCAAAGTAGCCCACTCAACAATAGAGTTGGAAGAAAGAGCACTGATTAAAACCATTCATTCAGTGAATATTTCCTGAAGACTTACTCTATCCAGGTACTATTTTTGTGTAGTGGAGTTTAGTGGAGAACAGATTTAGTACATACCTTCGGTAAACGCAGTCTGCAAGGGAAAATAGTCAATGAAACGTTCCATGACAAAAAAGTTATGAAGCTTTTAGTCCTCAAAAGATGTGACAAGAAAGCAGGCCGGGCGCGGTGGCTCAAGCCTGTAACCCCAGCACTTTGGGAGGCCAAGATGGGCGGATCACGAGGTCAGGAGATCGAGACCATCCTGGCTAACCCGGTGAAACCCCG
>NW_012113697.1:7022882-7048446 GCF_000951035.1 Colobus angolensis palliatus
CGGAGCTTGCAGTGAGCTGAGATCCGGCCACTGCACGCCAGCCTGGGCGACAGAGCGAGACTCCGTCTCAAAAAAACAACAACAACAAAAAAGAAAGCAGTCATTTCAACATACAGTCTGTGTTAAGTACTAGAAAACTTAAAACAGTTAGCCATGCTTTGATGACATAAGTGAGATTTTCATCAAAAAGATAAGGGGAAGACGAACACTTTTCTCCCTCTCTGTTGTTTCTACCTTGTCCCACCAAACTGATCTTTTAGAGTTTCAGAAGGAAGAGTGAGTAGCTGATTGATAGGCTTGGGGTTAAGGATGAGCATTTGTGGCTTAACACATTCTTTTCTCTTTCAGGTTTTTTCTTCCTAAAGAGAGTGTATGTTATGTCCTGCTCTTTCTCCCCCTCGCAAAAGTCACCTGAGTCAGGTCCAAGTCTGTCTTCTTGTCCAGGGTTTGGCACCTTTTTCTCTGAGTTCTCTAAGCACCAACCAGTGTGAGACAGTGAGTGCACAACGTCTCCATTCTGTACACCCAACTTGACATTATATGTGCTATCGTAAGGCCTAGGCCTGGGTAAAAATGAGGAAGCTTGATAATGACTTTCTATCCTACCCATACTTTTTAGTTCAGCCTTACCATTAATTAGGTTGATAGCTTGATCATTTAATACAATATTTGATTCTCCTATTTCTTCCTGGTTATTATGGAGGTTTTGTTCGGAAAGGCAGAAGAGTACAAAAGCATAATTAATTGTTATCCTTAGAAGTTTATCAATAATAATATAAAGAGATTTAAATAGCCACAATTCTGGAAAAAAAATGAAACAAGAATTCATCACCTTTCTACTAAAATGTCGAAGAGACCAAGTGATTTCAGATGACTACCCCAGTTCCTTAAATACAAATATCCCCAGAGTGGAAAAGGCCAATTCATGAGGAAACCAGTATTGTAGAGTAACACTAGAAAATATATCTACTTCTGCTACCCAATTTTTGTTCACTAGTGAACATACTATTTTGTAAACTGATCACCTTGTCAGACCTTAACAGGAAGGACATATTTTTTCACATGTGATATGAATTTTTTAATTGTTGTTTCAAAACTGTTTCTATAGCTGTTTCTGATGCAAGGCCACAGAATCCGTCTTTGGATAAAGCTTTATTGTTTTTGAGGATAAAGGGAGAAGTGTGCTCCTGGATTATGCAAAGGCTAGGCAAAAGTAGCCAAGCATTTTGTTAAAACTCTTTGATGTGTGGGGTTTTTTGTGTACACAAAGAGAAAAAAGCTACCATGCAGAGTTAATCATTTTGTATTCTTTTAAGTGAAACATTATTAATAGAGTTGAACCCATGTTATGCCTTTCTGATTCACTTTATTTCCTTCTTGTCTAGGAGTTTTATAGTTTCCTTTCATGTTTGTCAATTTTTATTAGAAATGTTCATGTGTTGCTGTACGGTAAATACACTTGATAGCAATAACTTCAGCATATCCTGAGAATGACCCCGTATGGCACAGGCACCTGAATGGGTGTTTCTAGATAGGGAATTCTGGAATGGCCAATCCAGAGATTCAATCCTTGTCTATGAGGGACATCTGAGCCTCCAGCCCAAGCAGTGGAACATGCGTCTTACAGCTCCCCAGTGTTTTAAGTTGAATGAAGGTGGCCAAGTGGAGGAAAAAGGGTGCTAAAAGAAAGTTCTGTATAAACAGCATGCCTTTTTTAAGTGGTTGCAATCTTCCTGTTCAGCCCACTGCCACTGGACTCCCTCCCCTATACGTAAGCTCCAATAAAACTCCATGTTTCATTTGCTGGCAGAGCATCCCTAATCATAGTACAAAATAATGAGTTTAAAGCAAAAAAGAAGTAGCTGAATAACTGGTAAAATATAATACTTCAACGAGAATCACCTGCTCCAAAATAAAGAAAAAAAAAAACTATATAAGTAGCAGAAAAAATAAGATAATTATCTTGTATCCATAATTCATAATTAAGAAATAAAACTCAGAAGCCATAAAATCACATATGCATTCATATACTAATAATATGTAAATGCAATAATAAATATAAATAAAATCAAAATTAAAATAATTTTTTTAAATAAAAAATAGTTACAATAAACATCTCAAATAACTAATTGCCTTAAAATATAAATAGCTTGTACAAATCAACATGAAAAAGGCTCATTTTAAAAATGTGGACACATTATCTGAACTGGCACTTCACAAAAGAGGAAATGCATATTTCTGAGGCAGGCAAGTAGGGTCTGGAGGCAGGGACCCTAAAGACTTCCTAGAACTAAATCAAATGGAAAAACCCCAACCTTCTAACCCCAAGCAAATAACTATAACTTCACTTCAGCTATGCCAAGAAACATCCTCTTCATTTGCATAGGGTGTACACCAAGTAAATAACTTTGTAGCTTCACTTCAACCTCTTCATTTATACAGATTTACACCAAGTAACCAACAGGAAACCTTTAGAGGGTATTTAAACCCCAGACAATTCTGTAACCCGTGCTCTTGGGCCGCTTTCTTGAGCCAGCTCATACTCTGGAATGTGCTTTTATTTTAATAAATCTGTGCTTTTCCTTCATTGCTTTGTTTGTGCGTTTTATACAATTATTTGTTCAAAATGACAAGAACCTGGTTATCTTCCACCAGTAACGTTTCTCTTAAGTATGTACACAATGTTCAAACTCACTTATAATTTGAAACTATACCAAAATATCAGATTATTAAAAGTTTGATAAAACACTGTTGATAAAGAGAGAGACAAACAGGCAATATAATAGAGATAATCAAATCTACACAACCTGCCATACTTAAATGATTCACCTTTACAAAAAAAAAATACATTTATGACTTTTAAGGAGAAAATTTCATTAAGTGATTCACCTTTACAAAAAAAAAATGCATCTATGACTTTTAAGGAGAAAATTTCATTATTGTTAATAAAAAGTTATATATAGAACACCATGTATATTATTGTACTATTTTTGTTTTTAAAAGGGAAATATATTTATAAATATGCTTATATTTTTACAGAATATCCCTTAAACTGAATACAGAAAGGCCCGTTAAAAGTTGTTGCTTCTGGAGAAAGTAAGTGGTGGGATTGGAAACAGAATGAGAGAAACTGCAGTATATACCTTTCATATGATATTCCAAAATGAAATAAAAATAATATTGGTGCAGAAACTCCACAGTTTGTTTGGTAGTACCTTTCATTCTTTTCATGGGGCCACTTATGGATTAGGATCATTTTCATTTACTTCTCTCACCTATGCTTTATTCAGTCAGGAGAGTAGGAAAGGTACAGAAAGTAGAATGGCGTTGTTCTTCAGAAATAAATGTCAATGTCAAGCAATCACACTGTTACACAGTGATTCACATAACTGAACTGATCTAAAATGGTATGAGACTTCTCCACAGACAGGTACTACACATTCATGTTAATGGTAAGTATTTCTTAGATTTTCAATATCTGGAATGTGTTATTTAGAGTATTGGTGCATTACACACTGTTGACCTTCATTGCAAATTTTTATTTTTACCTGAGAGTTTTATTTGGGACTATTGACATTCTTAGGTATGTGAATAATAATAATTTTATTATAGGGGTAATTTGAAACTGTGAGAGAGTTGTTGAGCTCTTAAAGCAATATTACGTTTTTCAGGCCAGTTAGGTTTGGCACCATTAATATTCAAATCTATAAACCACATTTTCTATTTGCCTAATAACAAACAAAACTGTTGTACTAAAGATAATAATCAGATTTGTAGCTACTTCAGCCATTTATAAATGAGCCACAAACCCAGACATGAGTTCCTAGAAAGGATTTATCCCATTTTGCTTCACTGAGGGACCTCACATCAATGTGCTGCTTGTAGTTAAAAGAGTTGTCATTTGTTAAGTCCATATCCCGTTACAAACGGAGCCCCGTGAATTTTGTATACAAGCAGTGTTGTCTAGTAATGACCTCAGGAGCACTGTCTGGGTTCCCTGGCATGAACTCGCTGAGTGGGAAAAAATGGAACTCCTCTTTCCAGGAAGAGAAGCTTTCCTGACCTCAGCTTGGAAGGAAAAAATGTCTCAGTTTTTCAAAATTTCCAGGTATTTCAGTCAGCTCCCCTAGTCTGTCCTGAATAGTCTTCAATTTTTTTGTTGCCATAGCTGTCTGCTTGTCCCTGAGTCCCACAAGTTCACTCCTGTGCTTTCTTCATTAAAAACCAAACAAATCAACAATGAGGAGACACTTTTCTCTGCTGGAATCATTCTGGAAAAGTCCGTTTCACTGTGTGGCTAGCTGTGTCCTAGACCATACACAAATCTCCAAAGGATGCCAAGAGGACTTGTTCCATTCTATGAATTTCTGTTTCAAATCCTAGTATTGCTTAGTCCTCTTCCTTGACACATTATCTCATTTAAGCCCTATACCAACTCAATGACACAGCTGCTATGATCATTTTTATTTTACAGAGAAAAAATAGTCATAGAATACAGTATAGTAGTAAAGATCACACAACCAGCTAACTATAAATTTCATTTTTGAACAGAGGTTCATCAGTTAATCCTTAATTTCTAATTTGCTTGACTGTTTTCATTGTTGTCATTTGCTATACGTTGTCAATAAATCAGTAAATAGCTGATAGAGTAATCCTAAGATACCTATCGAAAATAGAGCTTTTGAAATGAAAGTATGTGTGCTACAGCTTTATCACATGCTAGCTCTTTTAAATATGCTTGTTCAATCTTCATAAATTTTTCATACAATGCATTTTTAAAAAGTTGTCACAGGTCTTTTCACAGGTCTGGAATGTAACCATATCCTACAGCAAGCTCATTTTGCTTCTCTTTAAATATGACTGTCTAGACATATTTACCTTCCTCATTTTGGGTGTTTAATATCGTTCTCAAAGAACCACAGGTTATTACTTTCCTAGCTATTACCTCAGGATACCTTCCAGATTATGATGTTCAGTATTTTATCCCCAAGCAAAGGGGAAACTTTCTTTGCCTCTAAAAAGCAATTTTCCATATTCAATCCTGATCTACTCATTCTCCACAACCTTGTCCCTTAAAACTTTCTTGATAGAAGAGGATCACAGGAAACTAGGTTTCTGTAAGTTCACACTCATTTTTTAAAGGAGAGTTTAAACTCCTAAATTAGTAAATATTGATAGTTTTGTATTAAATTTTTGGGAATATTGAAGAAATTTTATAGCATGATGACTCAGAATAATTCTCGATCTTATAGGTCAATGAAATA
This sequence comes from Colobus angolensis palliatus, assembly GCF_000951035.1. Lineage (NCBI taxonomy): Eukaryota > Metazoa > Chordata > Mammalia > Primates > Cercopithecidae > Colobus > Colobus angolensis. Next base: position 7,028,147 of record NW_012113697.1, read on the forward strand.
AGGTTTTTCAATCATGGGAAATCAGCTACTGTCATTAAATAATTCCAATTGCGTATTGAAAATTTTGCGCATGAATATTTCCTTTCCTAAGTATCAACGTATTTTATCTTGCACTGTGATATTGAGCAACGATTTTAGAAATACTTCTTTCATTCATTGGGAATCTCACAATGATCACTAGTTCCCCCAAGACATTAGGTTTTATTTGCCATTTGATTGCTGCTTAAGAAAACTCAGCTCCCTGTTTCTGAAATCACTTCCAAGTTATTAACAGAAGTCATCCTCACCACACTGTGATTTTCTTATGTTATATATATTCACAAATAACATAAGAAATGGAGTAGAAGGATTTTCTTGCTAAATGATTTTAAAGTTTCTAACAGTGCAGCTATAGCCACTTTCTATATTATATGTATCATCTAAAATTGCAATTCATTTATTGATCACCTACATTGTATACATTGGATTTATTTCTCAAAATATAGCATTTTTTAATAAAAGGACTATTTTTCTTGGGGACAATGGGAGCATGCAATAAGAACATAACAAAAACAAACAAGAGATTCATAAGGATGTGTTTCTGTCTAGTGTTTAAATAAGGAGACTGAAACACACTCTGTGCATTGGAGATGACATTCCATGTGATTTGATCATAGGTAGGATAAAGATACCAGCTGATTGCAATCAGCTGTAGCTTGCTGAGGAATTCTGGGGCTTCCTCAGAGTGTGTTTTAGCTTATTAATTCTATTGGGTGTCTTTATACAAGATGAGTCTTCCTGATGTGTACAGTGGGAATAAAAATCCCTATTTCATTCTTTTGAAGATTAAGTAGCAAATGAGAAGTACGCAGTGCAAAACCTGTCCTGTAATAGTAAATAAACCAAAACTATCCTTCTTCATCAGTCACTTCATGTTCCTAAGTAGAACTCGAACTTGTTGTATTCTTGTTACATTTTGCCAGTGATTGTTCTTTTCCTTCAATTTGCATCAAATGTTTCAGATTAACTAAAATTAAAGTAAAGCTTCTCCGAGTAAATACAAGCTTTAACTTATTGAGCTGTGTCTCTTTTGTAAGACTTACAATACTTGTTTAACTTTGAATGCATGTCTGTGGTTATAAATATCTAAATAAATATGAGCGTGTGTGAACAGATTTACATATACTGCTATGGTCATTACCAGGAAGTGAAGGGAACAAAGTAAGTTTAGTTCTTACCTTGAAATAACACCAAAATAAACTCTAGATGGATTAAAGGTGAAACAATACAAGATAAATTATATAATGTCTTGAAGAAAATATAGAAAAAAATATAAAACATTACAGTTGCAAATAAAAAATTAAATATGACTCCAGGGGAAAAACTATATAAAAATTTGATACATATGACTACATAAGAAGCAAAGTCAAACTTTCTGATATTAAAACCTGTGATAATAATAAAAGACAAACTAAGAAAATATTTTCAACATTACAAAGAGTTAATATGGTAAATATTGATGGCTCTTAAAAACAAATAAGGAAAGATGACAATAACCAAAAAGATACAAAGTTTTGAGCCAAAATAGTGAAAATAAAAATGGATAATAAATGCAAGAAAGAACTGAAAATTGTTCAGCCTCTCCAGACAGAAAGATAAAATCCAACCAGACAGTTTTTCTACAGCACATCTTACTGGAAAAAGATGAGAAAGACTTAAAATATTCTCTGTTGGCAATTGCAGGACAATTGGCATACACTATTGGCTAGAGTGCAAACTGATGTAAGATTTCTAGAGATATTTAAAAATAACACGTAAAATTCTATTTAAGGAATGCAAACATTTCTCTTCCCATTCTTATATTACACATATAGGAATGTATAATAAGGAAATAAGTTTGCATAGCTGTATGTATAAAAATGTATGTGGAAGCATAATTTAAAATAGCAAAAATTAGAAAAGAAGCCACTTACTATTTATCAGCTTAAAATTTATTAAGCAAATTATTATATAACACTTTGATGAAACACGATCCAGCCATTAAAATGATGATGTACAATAGGATAACTACTACAATTAACAATAATTTTTATTTTATGTTATTTATTTTATTTTATTTTGAGACAAAGTCTCGCGGCATCACTCAGGCTGCAGTGCAGTGGTATAATCATAGCTCACAGAAGCCTCCAACTCTTGGGTTAAAGCAATCCTTCTGCCTCAGCCTCCTGAGTAGCTGGGATTACAGGTGTGCCCCACTGTGCCCAGCTAATTTTCTGTTTTTAGTTTTGTAGAGATAGGGTCTGACTATGTTGCCCACGCTGGTATACTCCTAGCCCAAGTGATCCTCCTACCTCGGCTTCCCAAAGTGCTAGGATTACAGGCACGAGCCACTGTAATATTTTTATATGTAACTGAACGAATGGAATTAGAATGTTCCTAACACAAAGAAATGGTCAATGCTTGAAGTAATGGATACCAAAATTACCCTGACATAGCATGCCTGTGTCAAAACAGTACATATAGCTCATGAATATATACAACTACATGTACCCATAATAATTAAAATGATGTAGATGTGTGATTATAACACAAGGAACAATGTTACTGTCACATTTTTCCCAGAGAAGAGTTGCTGCAAATTTATATTGGTTAAATGTTTTCTGAAAAATATGTACAAACATATATATACAGATAAAATTAGAATTTATATAGCAAGACATAAGATACAGATTTATTTTTGTATTTTTGTGCATTATAATCTATTTCAATTTTTCTTTAAAACAATTATTTATAGTGTAATTCGGTAAAAGTGTTTTTTAAGGAATATATGGACCCACATTTAGCAAAAATAAATTATTTTAAAGACTATTGGCAAAACTTAATAATTTATGCTTACCTGATGTATGAGGTCCCCATAGCTATTTATTATTTTGAACTTCAACCAAATATAAACATCATGATTATAATCAGAGGCATTAGCCTTGATCTCAAACTATGCCTGGGTGTCTGTCCCTCAAAGTAATAGTTTCTAATGATTAACTTTAATCTCTACATTTTACTGATAAAATTTGTAAATGTACAACACATTTACTAAAGTGGCAAGTACCTTACTTTTTGTTACAAATTATAGTAGTCCCCTGCTATCCAAAGGGAATATGTTCCAAGAACTTCAGTGGTTGCCTGAAATGTTGGAGAGTTCTGAGCCCTACATACACTACGTTTTTATCCTATACATACATACCTAACAGGAAGTTCAATTTATAAATGAGGCACCGTGAGAGATTAACAACAATGAGTAATAATACAACAGAACAATTGTATCAATAGTCAAAGAAAAGGGACTTGAATACAAGCAGTGTGATGCCACAACAGTCCATGTGATAAGTGAGACAGCTGCTAAGTGACTCAGTGGCAAGGACCATAGACAGGACGGAGATGCTGGACAAAGGGTCGATTCACATCCAGACCAAGACACAGCAGACAACACAAAATTTCATCACACTGCTCAGAACAGTGCACAATTTAGCACTTACTGTTTATTTCTGGAATTTTCCATTTAATACTTTTGGACTATGTTTGACCTCTGGTAACTGAAACTGTGGAAAGGGGAATACTATGATAAGATACAAAACACAATCCTACTTGTTCAACGTGATGTTGTTTCTCACAACATCATGCCTAATTTTTCATGCGTAACTATTAATGCTCAAAATTTCCTACAGTTAAATTTGACTTCAAAATGCATTGACAATGATTTAATGTATATATGAAATGGTATACTTGAGGTGTTTTAAAGTTATATCTAAAACAGGTGACTTGAAAGAGTCAATATCTTTTAGTTTTCCATTAATTATCATAATAAAAATTTGAAAGTTTGGGGTAAAAATACTTTATTATATGTAAGAGTGCTATGACCATCTCTTGGTTCAACATGAGCTCAGAATAAAACCAAACAATGAACAACAAAGTGAAAGAGTGAAAACACCGCTGCCATTCTTACTCAGATGCACTTTTTCTGTATGAATTCAAGTTGTTTCAGAAAAACAGAATAATGCTTCTTATAATTATTTTAGTTAAAGCGCATCACTCATATTTAAGGTTAGATCGCGATACTGCTGTAATATTTTTTTCATTTTACTAAACAAAATCAGGTAAAAATAAGAATACCTTTACCATAAAATATGAATGAGTGAATAATGCCAGTTTTGTTTTATAAAGTGCTAAAGTCACACTGCTGGTCCAAAGAGAGGTGAGCAAGGGTAAACTTATTTTTCACTTAATATAAGTACTGTGAAAAGGAAAATATGACAGTATCTCCTGGACAACTCATGTAAAATTTATCTTCAATTATCAATGTTTATTTTATTTTTTGCACTTTATGCGAAATGTTTAGTTTGATATCTATTATCAGCGGATATATTTTAGCATGTGACACAGATTCACAGAATCTGCTGATATAAATATAATCAATTAGGGAAGATGGATCTGTTATCAAATAAATTACAGCAGACAGTGAAGGGCAGCATTAGAAGTAGAGTTGAATGATTTATTTGCATTACTTTGGTTTTCTTCTACCTGTTTGGTCTAGTGGCTTTCCAGCTTTAACATGCAACAAAACAACATAGAGTATTTGCTTTAGCAGAGGTCACTAGGGATTGCCATCAGAGTTTTTGATCCAGTAACTTTGGGTTTAGCTCTGAGTTTGCGTTTGTTACAAGTTTCGACATGATGCTGTTGATGCTGCTCTGGGATCACACTTTGGGAACTAGGGACTGAGTCTTAATACATCCATTCTCAGTAAATAATACATTAAATATTATATAATGCAACGTCACCTAAACTATCTATAAAGTATTCTTAAAATTTAACTTTTAATCTTTTACTTCTCTTCCTATTTTTTCCTTTTTAAAAGATGTTAAAGAACATGAAATTTTAATACCAGTTGGGATGGTCTATAGAAAACTTTTCAAATGTCCTGCCTTCCTTCTTGAGCTTTACACAAAAGCTTAGAAAAATTCATCCAAACTGACAAAAACTCTAATCTGTTTTCTAATCTAACAAGTTTTACTTAGCTTCTACAATAGTAACATCATTATTAGTGAAGTAGCCAATTTCCTTAGCAAAGGTTTATTTCAATGAGAGAAATTAAATGTAAATTTAATAAAACTATGCTCATAGACATATTTTAAAATTTTCTCCTGAATCGCATTGTCAGTTTTTTGATAATCATAATGATTTCTATGAACAATAGACATAGAAAGATGTCACAGAGTTAATAGTCTGGGAGAAGGTTTTACAACTAAAATCTCTAATTTGTCTTACATTTTAAATTAATTATGCATTAATGTAGATGTACTTGGCAGGCTTCTTGACTGCAGGTGACAGAAACCTTTTGGGTAACTTAAGCAAATGGAAGCATATGGGAAGAATATCCCACAGCTTTTACAGCTATGAACTGCAAACAAGATGGAGGCTCCTGACCAGTTGTCTGTGGACAAGACTGCTGCCGCCACTGCCCGCACCGCACCAGACCTTGCCGGCTCCGCAGTTGTGTCTGGTCATCTCTGACTATCCGCTACAGCTTGCCTCACTCTTAAAGAATCTAAGCCCCAATGAATAGATACAATTATACAAGCTCTGTTCTACCCAAGCATGTAAGATATCAAGAAATGGAAGAGGAAGTGGATAACCCTTTTGGTCTAACGTAGAGGGAGCCAAGGTTTACCTCATCAGTAGGTTATTATTCTTTTTCAATTGAAAGGTGTTTGGATGCCTTATTCCCAATATGACAAACTTCTACTGTAGCAGGAGTACAGAAAACAAACCATTCCTGGGCATTATTTATTTTCCTAATGTGTTCATATCTAATCATTCACATTTCCTTTACTATCCTATAGCATGGGATAGCTTATTAAAAATTTATGAATACACTTAGATGTAAATATAAGCTTATTAATCATAAACTTATTAAAATTCATTTAAAACTTTATATGTATATCAAATATCACTATTTGGTCTTGTATCACCAGGGACAGGAATTCAGGGAAGGAGTTACTACTTTCTGAAGAATTAGAAAACCAAACCTAGAGAAGCTGTATAGCTTGTTTGTGAACACATAGACAAAGTACCTAACACAGCCTGGCAGCATCTTTTGGCTTTCTTTCTATCATAGAACACTGGTAAAGTGTTTGGTTAAACAAAAATACATACTTATTTCTTTCAGAAAATGTGCTGTATTTGTTAGGATGCTTTTGAATGCAAGTTATAGAAAACACAACTAACAATGGCCTACTAAACAGTGAAAGAATTCGTTGTATCACAGGACAAGTCTAGAATTGAGGTTGCTCTAGGCTGGCTAATGTACCAGCTAGATGGTGTCAGTCCCTCTTGGCCTCTCCTTATATTTGCATCTCTAAGCATAATGCTCACATATAACCCCAACTACAGACAGGAAGTCACAGGACTTTTCATGTAAACTTCTTTCATTGAGAGACCCTCTCCACTTACCCACAGTACTCTTCCTCTTAACAACCTTACAGCACTAAGCCAATCACTGAAAATGAAATCAAGATTATCTGGATTGATTTAGACAATTATGTTTAATGCCCCAGGCACAGAGATGGGTTGATCATTATAACCTAAAATGAAGGCAACAAGGTTCTGCTACAAAGAAAGTCACAAGGATGTCTGCTGGATAAGCAATCAAGATGAAAGCATTAAGTCATTAACTTCCCTCTACAAAAACATGGCCTACTATGATTGACAGTTAACATTCAACCTTAAACCTTAACCACATTAGAAAATGGGCTTACGTAGAAAAACCAAAAAAAGGCTTTCAAACTATGCCATAGAACCCAGACACTTGAAAATTTTAGCATTTTAAATATTTAATTGTCTTTTGTAAACATATTTTAAGCTAAAACACATAACCCATTAGAGTTGCAGTTACTAAGCTCTAACTATGAGCAGATATTATACTGAGAAAAATTACTTGCATTAACTCATTTTGTTCTTATATAAATCCCACGTAGAATATAATAAACTTCCTCAGTTTACAGGAAGGAAACTGAGGCTCACTGAGTTCAAATAATTTGCTCAATATTGTATAGTGAGGAGCTAAACTATACTTAAGTTTCAGTTTGTTTGATGGTAGATCTCTCTCTCTTTCTCGCTCTCTCTTTTTTTTTTTTTTTCTTGAAACAGAGTCTCGCTCTTGTCGCCCAGGCTGGAGTGCAATGGCATGATCTGGGCTGGCTGCAAGCTCAGCCTTCTGGGTTCAAGTGATTTTCCTGCCTCAGCTTCCTGAGGGGCTGGGATTACAGGCACCCGCCACCACATCCAGCTAATTTTTTGTATTTTTAGTAGAGACAGGGTTTCACCATGTTGGACAGGCTGGTCTCGAACTCTTGACCTCTAATGATCTACCCGCCTCGGCCTCCCAAAGTGTTGGGGTCCGATGTTAGATCTCTTAACCATGTTGTGCAATTCCCTCAAGTGTACTATTTAACAAATTATATATATATATATATACACACACACACACACACACACACGTTATGAGAATTATTTTTGCTTAAGGATATGAAATATGTTTCCTCTGTTAAAGGATTTCTTATTAAATGTGTCACTAATTAGTAAAATCTTTATTTTTATTGTGGTCTTTGTATTTTGATTCTTATTAGATATTTTAAGCCAGTAAGTACACAGGTACAACATTCATCGCCATAAACTAACAGCAGGGGTCAGGAGCATGTGACCTGTTTACGAGCCTGGCATGGCACAGAAGCTGTTCTAATAATGAGTGATGGTTTAATACATTGTGTCATGTCAGACATTTTATCAATCATTTAAAAATTTTTTGTTTTGTTTTAATAGTGTAAGTGTTTCCCTGTCTGGCATTTAAGTTTATGATTAGAAATGCTGGCATTTGTTAGGTATTGATAGTGGTTCATTTTTGAAAAGAAACTTTCTTAATACTTTCTTTTAAATTTCTGGATTGCTTTCATTGAACAGGCCATTGAAAGAGTAAGACAAATTGTTTTTAAAACCATCCATTTGCACAGTATTCGTGAGAATCAATTTGGAATGTGGGAGGTGTTGAGGGGAAACAGGGATAAAAAGTGTTTGTTAATTTGCTTTTTTGAAAATAACAGAAAATATATTTTAAAAATAATATTCAGAGATATAGAATTATAAGATCCAGTTATAAAACAAATCTTGTGTAATCCAAAACCTTGGCTACCTTATCAAAATGAGAAAAAGGTGATTCGAGAAATTTTCTATTTCGGTTACCTCAGAAAAAAACTAATAAATGAAGTGAAATTCTTCTAAGATTAAACTTGCATTTTTCTATCATAGATACAAAATGTTCTCCTAACTTTTACTCATTAATGGAAATAGATAAGACTGGTAAATATACAAGTATAATCATTTAAATATGTAAGCCATGTTGTTCGCAGGAAATTATATTTATCTATTAAAATGATATACTTCTTAGCATATTAAATATGTTCATGTAAGTTGAAAAATGATTACATGAGCCTTGTTTTTGCTTGTTATGGATACATGTTGGGTGGATTTTTTTTTCCCCTATACTACTTAGAAAGTTCTAAATTCTGGGAGCATTTTCCATTTTGTAAATTTGAAAAATACAAGTCAGAAAAATTACCCTTCATGGATTAGTGTCCAAACACAACTTGAAACCTTGTTATTCCATATTTTTTCTTCTGTGGCGGTAAAGAGCTAACCAAAGACAGGCGATGTTTCTTCCGTGTGATATGTTAAAAAATCATCTTTTTATTCCTCCAACTAACAATATGTTATATACTCTAGAGGAAATGTAGTCTCCGTCATTCCTACTGCTTTGCAATAGCTTTCATGCTTTGAAAACAACTGAAGAACTAAGTACAGTATCAAAGTTAGAGACTGTGGCACTATTGTGACCATTCTTGATAAACTCAGTCCCACTGTAACTTGTCCACATACACTGTTCTTATATAGTCCACATTCTCTTCTACCCTGATGGATAATTAATGAGTCATAATCCAAGAGTCCCAGTAGAATTCACTGGCTCCATTTGCTTAGACTTGTAATTTAGAATGTGTATCTGGAGCCCAGAGCCCCACCCCAAAACTTCACTTTCTCAGAGACCAGAACTCAGCCACTCCTGATTTTAAAAAAAGATAGGTGAAAGGGAATTACGAATAGTGGGGAATAGAGGCAGGGGTTGGGATGGTCAAAATATAGTGTCGGCAACAATGTTCTTAGTAATTTTTGCTTCTTCCTAAACTATCAACTACTGTGAGAGGTTATTAAAAATCTACCATTGTGATCTTGGATGTATCAGTTTCTTCACTGTGATTCTATCATTTTTTTCACTGCATGCAGATTTCAAAATACTTATGCTCATGTTTTGCCTTTATTCTTAATTAAGTTTATCTTTTTGCTTTCATGCCTATTTTTCTGAAATTCATGCACACTAGCTTTCACTTTTTAAAAAATATATCTGTTTTCTTTTCCTTTAGTGTCAAATTTTCTTTGCCATTAAATTTTACTTTTATCTTCTGTAAACAGAATATGGCAACAAATTTTATGTTTGATCAATCTGAAATGCTTTAGCTTTCAAATTTATGATGTGAATACCAATTAATTTTGTGTTTTCTTTATATTTTTGCTTCTTTTGTCTTCTTAACAGTATATCACTCAAATTTGTGAAGTAGTCATTCTAATTTATTTTTCTCCTATCACACATAACATTTTAATTATTTTAATGAGTGCGTGCATATTTGATTTAATAAATCCACACTATATCTGGCACTTCATTCTCACAAGCCTAAGATATTTACAACACTCTAATGCCAACTGATTTCTTCCACTCTCTCACATACAGTTTTTCTTTAGTATTTTAGTTTTTCCTAAAACTTTTTCTTTATTTAAACTTAATTCTACGAAATAATCATTATGATTACATGCTTGTCAGTTAATTAATCATTTATTCTCAAAGAAGTAATTTTATTTTTAAATGGCAAAATCCCACTCACCTTCGCTCTCTTGTCTGCTAAAGTCTTTCCTCACCATTCCTTCTGTCACCTCACGTCTTTCTCTGAGGTCAATTCCTTCTTTCTTAAGTACCTCCTTTGGTCATTGTTTCAATAACAATTGTATTTGTTTCCCTGAAAATGTGTTTCTTTCACCTTCAGTTTCGAATGATCATTTTAAATATAGGGTTCTACATAAAAAATATTTTTTCTATGTTTTGACGATATTTTTTCTTATTGCAGAGTCTGCAATCAGTTTAATTTTTCTATATTTGAGAGCTATTTTAAAGAAACTTTGTCTCTGTAGTTGTATAGTTTCAATATCTAGCCTCGGTCTGGCTTTAATATTATTTATGAAATTTATGAATATGAAAAATCTTCATTTATAATACCTTTGAGTATTTTATCTCTTTCATTTTCTGTGTTCTGTTTTTGTAAAAGTTATTATTTATTGAACCTTGTCATCTGATTTTTTCCAATTTTAGGATATGATTGACAAATAAAAATTGTTTATATTGTAGATGTACAATGTGATGTTTTGATCTACATGTACATTGTGAAATGATTACCACGATTGAGCTAATTAACATAGGCATCACCTGACATAGTTACGTGTGCGTGTGTGTGTATGTGTGTGTGTGTTTGTATGTGTACTGAGAATACTTGACACCTACTCTTTCGGCAAATTTTAAGTATACAATACACTATCATTAAGTATAGTTACCATGTTGTACACTAAATCCTTTGTATCTTTATTTTTCTGTGTGGACTTTTGTTAAATATGCTTTTCTATTTTCCAGCTCATCAATTCTCTATTTATCTGTGTCAAATATGCTATTGGAATTTCCCACAGAATTTCAACTTCAATCATGCCATTATTTCGAGAATATCTATTGTGTTATTTTTTAAAACCACACATTTGGCTAATAATGTCTTGTTATTTTCTCACAGTTTTACTTATTTAGCCTTATACCCAGTATCAGAGAGAGTTCTGTTACCTGAGGTTCCTTGGCATATAATTCTGTGTTGGTAGTATCTGTCAATTCTCAGCCTTGTGGACTGCTTTCTTATAGTTTATGTAATATTAACTAGAGAGCATGCCTATAGCAGGGCATTGATAAATTGAAATACTATAGAGTCTGAGTTCACGGTGTATCACCCCAAAGATTTTTTTGGGGGGTATGTCAGGTATAATAACAGCTCTGAAATGAAAATGTGGGGACTATGTTCCTGTTGGTTGGTTGCTAGATGACGTGGGTAATCGAAAGCTGAACTTCAGGTTAATGTGAAGAGAAGCTGCTGGTTAGGAATCCTGGAGTCTTCTTTCTTCTTCCACTCAGAAATCGTGTAAGTGGTCTGAATAGAATTTTAACACACTGGGCCAAAAGAAGAAGGTTTTGATCCTCTCGTTTGTATTCATGGTGTAGTAGTTTCATGATCAAAACTTTATGTGTTGCCCTAGTCCCAATTCCCACAGTGTGAAGCACAGCGTCTCATATCATTTTCCGACTATGGATTGGATAAAGCTACTGAATGAAACTTGCACCCTCCCTGGGGTAGCCACAGTGCCGGTTTAACTATTTGCTGCATGGCCCTCTAAGTTTTAATTATTTCCTTATTCCTTATAATACTGCTTTTATTTTATATGAAAAAAGTATGTACCTAAAAGCATATTTTCCAGTCTATTCTATGTTTGTCATTTTTATAGATAGAAGGCTTTAATATTTTAGTATGCACAGTTGCCAGTCAAAGCATTGGTAATATAAACTGTAACATGTCAAGGAGGGACCTTGAGGTGGATATTCAACTGATTCCTAAGTGAAGGAAAGTTATCTACAGGTTTTGAATGAATCCAGATGAATCAAGCTTTGTGGACAGTTGTGCACTTTTTAATCCATCTTCTCATATAGTCCAGATTATAGTTTTGCTGAATAGTTTTATATTTATTTGAAAATAATGACAGTCTTTAAAAATGTTACTTTCTTTGATTTTAGTAACAGTAAGCACTAATGAGTTCAGATATCATGGAGAGTTTCTACATTTCTAAACATAAACATAACAGCTCATTTAGCAATGTGATTTAAAATGCAATTATAAATCATTAAAATTGAACAATAGTTGTCAGGAAAAATAAAAAATATGCATTTTGTGATATATTATTTTTTTCTCTCAAATGTTTGCAAAATATTCACAGTTTTGGCAATTTTTAATAAACTATAAATGATCAAGACTTTTCTAAAAGGAGTATTTTTATTTCAAAAGGAAGATGTGTTAACAAGTGCACCGCTATTTACTACATTGATGAGTGCGAATTAAAATCATTTTTGAAAGCAAGCCGTGAGAGAAACCATTCAAATTCTAGAAGGTCCAAACTAAAGAGAATTTCTACTCCAGATAAGAGAATATAGTATTCAAAAATGTTTTCTCAAAAAAACTTTGTTTTATTGTTTATATTTTTAAGGGAAAAAAATGATGCCAGGACCTTTTAAAAATACTGTTTCGCCCAGTGGAATTTGGCTACACTTACGTTTTCTGGAATACTATACTTCATTTTACATTGAAAATAAAAGGCCCATATGTTTAAGATTTGTAAAATACATATATATGATTTAAAAAGAAAATATTCTTTAAAGTCAGTAATTTTTTTCTCAGCATTTTTGAGTTTCTCTGTCAGTTTATATTGTCCAGCTATCTGTCTTTGTCTCTACACAGAGGCAAGACAGAAAAATTTAGGTAATAATAGTAATAATAAACTCAATGTCTTTAGCTTAGAATCCATCTGAAAATTCAGAAGGCAGTTATCTTGGCTAACTGTAAGATGTAATCCTTCACAAGAAAGATTTTTTTTTTCCCTAACATCTTCTGAAGTTATCTTCATTATAGCAAAGTGTAGCTATTTCTTATCATTTATAAAACACTTTATTATGCATGATTTCACTTGCTACTTACAGCTATATGCTATATGTAGGGAATTATTATGCTGACACAGCTTGCTGGTCCTAGCTCAAATATCTTGTTGATGAAGTCTTCTCTAACCTTCTAAAATTCACAGATTTCCTCCTCTGTACTCCCATAGTATATCAAAAATATTTGTCTGACCATTTTAAATACAGAGCTCAAAATGGCAAAAATGGATTGAAATGTAATTTTGTAAAAACATCAAACAACCTAAAAACTCTTGTTGCCCTGCCCATATTCTCTTCACTTGAACTGGTCACACATTTCCAGGTGCTATGGGTGGAATGGCCCTTAACCTAAAGAAAACAGCTCTGCCTTGAAGGTTATGTCCTCACCTGAAAACCCACTGATAGGGAGAGTCAAGTTCCTGTCTCAGATTATATTCTACTACAACTCTTGTTCCAGAGCTCCCTGGGATTAGGCTGCAGCTGGTCTCTTTACTTAAATTTCTTCCCCTGCACTATTCTCTTTCTCCCGCTTTCTTCTGTGATCACTCCCTCAATATGTCACTTACACAAGAATCTCCCTCCAGGGCTCTGCTGCTAAAGAATCTTCTAAGGAATCTGATTCATTCTCCTATGAACCCCCGTTTCTGTTCCCCAGAATCAATCTCTTTCAATTATTTCAGCAATGTCTTCACCATATCTCCACTTCATATACTATTCTAACTCTAATATGTATTTTGTTTTTATATTTTAACATCTTTGAAATTAAGTTAGCTTTACATCTGATGATCAGAATATTGTTTTTGCTGTTTGCATAATATACAACCTGCAGACAATGAGTGCTTTAGTGAAAAAAACTACTTAAAGGACAACTTGAACAAGAGATGAGCCTGATTGCTGTTTGAAAGTTTTCTGTTGACATCTTTTGTTAAATTCAGGAGCTTTGAAATTTGCAGAAAGGAGTTTCAATGGCTTGGAAGAAAATCCAAGAAAATAATAGAGTGTGCTTTTCTAGAAATGTTATATCACTAATGTTCTTGATAACATGGAGTTTTATATTGTGTGAAAAATAAATACAGAAACCAATAACTCTAAGATAAAAAGTGTTTTTACAGAATTGACTTTGAACATAAAGAAATTTGAAAGATACACTTACAATGTCTATATGAAAAACATTTCTTTTTAAATAAGTCTAAAAGGGATTTTTTAATAAGCATCAAATAAAATTATAAAATAATACAAACTATTATCATTTTTTCTTTATAAAGTATGAATATAGAATGTGGTACATCTTATAATCAGTGACATCTGAGATTGATTAAAATATCCTAATATGTTTCTGATTACATTTCTTGGTTTGTCAACTTTATATGTTACCTATTGACTTTCAGTTACTAAAGGTAAAAAAAAATTGTCATACAAAATTCTCCTTACCAGCTTCTCAATGTATTTATATATATTTTTATTTAAGTAAATATTCAGAATTTTATTTATTATAATGAATAACATACACTGTTTGTATTATTATGAATAATACTTTGCCAAACCAATACAATACTATGATTTTTTTCCCTAAGTGCCCTAACAGCCGATCGAAACCATTTCAAATGTTTTACGACATCCTTCCACTATTCTTTAGGGGATTCCCTTAACCTCTTACCTTAGTTGAATCACTTGTCACATGGATCTTATGTCTTCTTCTAGATTGCTTTATGCTTTTATTTTGATAGCAGATTTATCAAGCACCTTTCTAAGAAAGGGGATATGGAATGCAAAATATTGAGACTCCATGCATCTGAAAATATCTTTACCCTCCTATTGTTTATACTTTTGACAAATAAAGAAATATAGGTCAAGGTTCATTTTCCTTCTGAAATTTTGGAGCACTTTTACATTTTCTTTCAATATTTTTGAAAAGTCAAATAATATTCACATTCTACTTACACATATAATACCTTGCAGTTTTTTCTTTTGAAGATTTTTAAACTCTTACTTATTTTCTAATACCTGAAATTGTAATATGTACTCTGATGTGGTCAGAGGTTGTACCTTATTAATTTAGAGATCCTTATTCTATAGTTCTAGGGAATTTTCTAATAGTGGCATATCTAGGAGATATTGTGGGTTTGGTTCCAGACCACTACCACTACGATAAAGCAATAAGCAATAAGATGAGAAGCATTTTCTTTTCATTTTCCAGTGCACATTAAAGTTATGTTTACACTATACTGTAGTGTGTTAAGTACGTAATAGCATTATTTCTAAAAAGCAATGTATATATCTTAACTTAAAAATACTTTATTGCTAAAAAATGTTAAAGATCATCTGAGCCTTCCACGAATCATGATCTTTTTGCAGTTGGAGGGTCTTGCCTCAATATTGATGGCTGCTAACTAATCAAGGTGATGTTTGCTGAATGCTTGGGTGGCAGTGGCAATTTCTCCAAATAGGAAGACAATGAAGTTTGCTGCAACTGACTCTTCCTTTCACTAAAGATTATCAGTATCATGTGAAGCTGTTTGTTAGCATTTTATTCACTGTAAAATTTTCAAAATTGGAACCAATTATCTTAAACCCTGCTATTGCTTTATCAACAAAGTTTATGCAATATTCTAAATCCTTTGTTGTAACTTCAACAATGTGCACAAACTCTTCACCAGCAGTAGATTCAGTCGCAATAAACCACGTTTTTGCCCATCTATAAGAAGAAACTCCTTATTCATTAAAATTGTTTATCATAAGCCTGCAACGAATCAATCACATCTTCAGGATCACCCACTTCTCATTCTAGTTTTCTTGCAATTCTGCAGTTATTTCCTCCACGGAAGTCCTCAAAGTAATCCACAGAAGTTGGAATAAACTTCTTCCATACTATTTTCAATCTCCTACCATGAATCTCAAATATTCTTAACATTTATAATGGTGAATATTTTCCAGGAGGTTTTCCATTTACTTTCCCTAGACTCATTAGAGGAATTACTCACTATCCACAACAGGTATGGCCTTACAAAAGGTATTTCTTAAATAATAAGTAATGAAAGTCAAAAATATCTTTTGACCCATGGACTGCAGAATGGAGGTTGTGTTAGCAGGCATGAAACCAACAATCATCTTGTACTCGTCCATTAGAGCACTTGCATAACTAGGTGCATTGTCAACAAACAGATATTATGGAGACAGCTTCTTTTCTTAAGCCTCATGGACCAACCTTTGCTATCTTCAACCATTTCTTCTGAAGCATCAGTATTTTCTCAGCCTTCATAAAACAAAAGAGAGTTAGGGCCTTACTATGGATTAGATTTTGGCTTAAAGGAATGTTGTGGTTGGTTTGATGTTCTATCCAGATCAGTAAAAAAAATTTTTATAGCAGCAATAAGGCTGTTTCTCTTTCTTATCATTTGTGTATTCACTGGAGTAGCACTTTTAATTTCATTCAAGAATCTTTCCTTTGCATTCACAACTTGGCTAACTTTGGCTCCAAAGGCCTAGTTTTCGGCCTATGTCAGCTTTTGGCATGCCTTCCTAAGCTGAACAACTTCTAGTTTTCAACTTAAAATGAAGGAAATGAAACTCTTCCTTTCACTTGGACACATAGAGGCATTTTAGAGTTACTGATTGGCAGAATTTCAATATTGCTGTGTCTCAGCAACAGAGAGGACTAATAAGAAGGACAAAGATGGGGAAACAGCCAGTCAATTCAGCAGTTAGAACACACACAACGTTGATCAATTAAGCTTGACATCCTGTGAGAGTGTGGTATGTGGGGCCCTGAAACGATTCCAATAGTCACATCAGAGACCACTGATCACAGATCACCATTACAGATATAACAATGATGAAAAGGTTTGAAATATTGTGAGAATTTCCAAAATTACCAGAGACACGAAGTGAGCATGTATTGTTAAAAACGTAGAAATAATAGACTTGCTTGATGCAGGGTTGCCACAAACCTTTAATTTGTGAAAAATGCAATATTTGTGAAGTGCAATAAAGTGAAACACAATAAAATAAGGTATGTTTGTAGTTATGTGTATGGTATTTTAACCTCTGTTTATTTTCTTAACTTTTTCTGAAATTATACTAGTTAGCTTAAATTATTTTTTCTTCTTCTGTTTATGTAGTCTTTGTCCCTTTTCTCCTCTAATATACCTTCTCAATTTTATATACCAGTATTTTCACTGATATGGCGACTATTGTATTTTTTTATTTCTAGCGATCATTCTTGTTCTATCAATTTTTCCTTTCCAATAGATTTTTTCCCATGGAAAAATGCTCTAATTTCCAAAAAAATAACAATTGTAATTTTGGAAATTTTAAAAATCCTTTCTTTATTTCTGTCTCTTCTGTGCTTACGATTCTGTTTGTTTTGATTTAGCATTGTGTATGCTTTCCTCAGCTGTTATTTTATCTTTGTTTATCCATTAGTATTTAAGAGGAAGACTTTAACTTCTTGTCTCTCTATGTTTGGTTAGGTTTTGTGGACTAGAAGATGGACTTTCTGGACCTTAAATATGTAATTCTTCATACTTTATTTTACGTTTTATTTTCATAGGTTTTTGGGGGACAGGTGGTGTTTGGTTATATGAGTAAGTTCTTCAGTGGTGATTTGTGAGATTTTGGTGCACCCATCACCCAAGAAGCATACACCGTATCACATTTATAGTCTTTTATCTCTCATCCCCTCCCACTCTTTTTCCCCAAGTCCCCAGAGTCCATTTTATCACTCTTATGCCTTTGCATAAGAGTAACTTAGCTGAGTGGGAGTAACTTAGCTCCCACTTATGAGTGAGAACATACGACGTTAGGTTTTCTATTCTTGAGTTACTTCACTTAGAATAATGGTCTCCAATTCCATCCAGGTTTCTACAGATGTCATTACTTTGTTCCTTTTTATGACTGAATAGTATTTCATGGTATATTTATACATACACACACACACACACACACACACACACATATATACATATAAATTTCTTTATTGACTTATTGATTGATAGACATTTGGTCTGGTTCCATATTCTTGCAATTGCGAATTGTGCTGTTATAACCATGTGTATACAAGTACCTTTTTTGTATAATTACTTCTTTTCCTCTGGATAGATACCCAGTAATGGGATTGCTGGATCAAATGGTAGTTCCACTTTTATTTCTTTAAGGAACCTCTACGCTGTTTTTCATAGTGGTTGTGCTAGTTTACATTTTCATAAGCTCAATTAGAAAATGAAACAGGAGATATTACAACCAATCACAGAAATACAAAAGATTTGCCAGGCGCGGTGGCTCACACCTATAATCCCAGAACTTTGGGAGGCCTAGGCGGGTGGATCACGAGGTCAGGAGATTGAGACCATCCTGGCTAACATGGTGAAACCCCGTCTCTACTCCAAAAAAAAAGGAAATACAAAAAAGTTAACCAGGCATGGTGGCGGGCGCCTGTAGTCCCAGCTACTGGGGAGGCTGAGGCAGGAGAACGGGGTGAACCCGGGAGGTGGAGCTTGCAGTGAGCCGAGATTGCGCCACTGCACTCCAGCCTGGACAACAGAGTGAGATTCTGCCTCAAAAAAAAAAAAAAAAAAATACAAAAGATCATTCAAGGCTACTATGAACACCTTTACACACATAAACTAGAAAACCTAGAGGAGATGGATAAATTACTGGAAATATACCAATCTCCTAGCTTAAACCAGGAAGAATTAGAAACCTTGAACAGACCAAAAACAAGCAGCGAGATTGAAATGGTAATTAAAAAAATTGCCAAAAAACAAAGTCCAGGACCAGACAGATTCACAGCTGAATTCTATCAGACATTCAAAGAAAAATTGGAACCAATCCTATTGACACTATTCCATAAGACAGACAAAGAGGAAATCCTCCCCAAATCATTCTATGAAGCCACATCACCCTAACACCAAAACCAAAAAAGAACATGACCAAAAAAAAAATATATATATAGTTCTTTCCTCTTTGGCTACTATCTCTCTGGAGAAGACGCCTCATATCCACGGCTTGGACATTTAAGGTTAACTCCTAGAATTCTAGAAACTAGGAGAGGGAAGGAAGCTTGAGGGTGTCTATATTTACTGCAGAGGTTTTTGTTCATCTGGAACATTTCTCAAAGAATGAATCTCCTTCACCTTGAGATGGTGGATAAGGAGTTATTGAATCGTTATTCTAAGTAGGCATGGGGACAGAGCTGTTAGCTTTTCTAAAACACGCTTTCAATAACTTTCCTTCTTTTCATATCCATTTTTATCTTCATCTTCAGTGGTATCACAGTCCTCAAATTCTTGGTAGGTTATAGGATCCTTGCAATGAGTTCTTTGATTTTTTGGGACATATAGCTCTTCAGAGGTGTATGTTTCATTAATAGTTTATGCTTCATTCACTATAAAATTGTTACCTTAATTGATTCAATCGTATGTGTTAACCAACTTTACTAACCAGGTATTGTTTAAACTCTGGAATACATTACTGGACACAAATCAAAAGCACCATTCTCTCAAAACCTATATTTTAAGAAGATAGAGAAAATCAAATACATAAGGAACAAAGGAACAATACAGTGTTTTAGAGTATAAGAGCATTATGAAGAAAATTAAAGCAGGAAAAGGGCCAGAACAATTCAAATGCAATTTTTAATAAAAGTATGAAAGAAGACCTAATTAAGAAAGTATGATAGAGCAAATTCATGACACATGTGAGGAATTGAGCCCTTCACTATGAGAAGAGTGATCAGCAACAGAAAAGCCCTGAGGCACAGTTGTGCTCCATGAATTTGGAAAACAGCAAGAAGGCCAGTGTGGCTGGAGTGGAGTGAGGAAGGCCAAAGTAGGAAGGTAGTATCAATTATGCAGAACCATTTTGACTGTTGAATGAACTTCAGATTTTATGTCAAGTGAAATGAAGAACTGTTGAACAGTATTACGCAGAGGTAGAAAATGACTTGCCATATTTTAAAAACTTCTTTCTGACTCTGATGAGAATAGACTGTCTGTGGAAGAGAACTATTAGAAAGTTAGATTGGTAACTTAGGAGAGACATGTTAGAGTCCTGGAAAAGATGATGGGGACTTAGCAGCATGACTAGAAGAGATGGTGGAGGTTTGGTATTAGTGAATATAGAGATAAATAATTGCATTCTGCATGAATTTGAGAGTAGAACTTACAGAATTTCCTGATATAGTCACATATTAGGTATAAATGAAAAGGAAATTAAAAGGTACACACACACACACACACACACACGCACACGTAGAAAGTAGGCAGATGGATATATGAGTCTGACATCCAGTGGAGGGGCTTGGATTGAAGACATGAATGTGTGAGTAGCCGAGATATAAATGATATTTGTATATGTGAGGCTATATGATACCACTGGAAAG
>NW_012113697.1:7048591-7070505 GCF_000951035.1 Colobus angolensis palliatus
CACCTCGCCCGGCTAGTTTTTTGTATTTTTTTAGTAGAGACGGGGTTTCACCGGGTTAGCCAGGATGGTCTCGATCTCCTGACCTCGTGATCCGCCCTTCTCGGCCTCCCAAAGTGCTGGGATTACAGGCTTGAGCCACCGCGCCCGGCCGCATTTTAGGTTTTAAAGCAAAGAAAATAAAGAATTTAGGACTTGCCTGGAGGCATACTTTCTTTAAGTGCTTGAGAAAATAAGACTAAATCATTAAATAAAACAGAGCGAAAACAGCCAGTGAAGTAGGAAAAAAAAAAAAAAAAAACCCCAAGGGAGTTTGGTGAAAGCCTAGTGAAAGAAGAATTCCATGGAGGAGGGAGTGATAAAATGTGCCAAATGCTGTTAATAAAGCCACTGAGGACTGAGAATGCTCCTTGAGGACTGAATTTGAGAACAGAGAAATAATTGATGATCTTAACTAGGGCACTTTGGGTGGGGAATGATGGTGAGATTCTGGTTGAATTAAGTTTTAGAGATAAAAGGAGATAGTGCTTGTAGACAGCTTTCCTGTAGAGTTTAAATATTAAAAAGAGAACAAATAAATGGAGCAATATTTAGTGAAGGCAGTGGGATCTTGAGATTGTGGTTGTTGGTGGTTAATATGAAGTCATAACTACCTCTTAATGTGCTAATGATAATGACCCAATAAAAAATGAAAAATTATGAGGGAGTAGAGCTACTAGTGGAGAGTTTGTATATGAGTCAAAGTCTTTTCAACAAGCTGAAAAGGGTGGTTTGTAGTGAAAAAAGTGAATGACTTCAGATAGCAGCATGAAAAGTGAATGTGTCATTTAGGTGGATACACACAACATATGAGTCAGATGCTGGTAGGTGGGTTGCTATGATAATGGGGGTCCATCTCAAAGTTCTATTCTGATTGCTTCAATTTTCAGAGTAAAACAGGAAGCTAAGTCATCAACCAAGGGTGAGAATGGGACAGAAGGTTTGGGGTGTACAGTGAGAAAAGGGAACCTATTTAATAGTTAAGAATTGAAGAGTTTATGAATTCTAGAAGGCATTAAGGGCTCACTTGAAGTTCATGATTCTAAAACATATATTATTGGACTACCCATTACAACTATGCTGAATGCTAGAATACCTGGCTCAGAGTTTATCTGAAAGTATATTCACTGTTCTAAGCAAATTTAGTCTTCTGAGGGTACAATTTATCTCCGTTTCCCCTAAGAGTTCTTGGAAGAACCAATCTCTTCCAGTTTCAAACACTATAGATCTTTCTGGCACTCAGCTTTATTTCTGTCAGGATAATAATATTTAGTCCATCACATATTTACAACACAGAAGTGACTAGCCCTGTGGATACTAAGCAGCTGTTGAGCAAATACAGGAATGGATGTTTCTGTCTATTGAATTACCAACCTTCTGAATGTTTAAAAATGAACTCATAGAATTCTTTTTATATAATTTGGGAAATGAGAAGTATAAAAAATCTATTTCCTTGTTAGTATGCTGCTTAACAAGTGGTGGAGCCAGCCCTAGGACTGGAATATTTAACTTGGCCTACAACCCTATATGATTTCTAGCTTCTTTACCAGCCGTTTACCTTCTCTCTGCCCTTAAGCAACACAACAACTCCCCTATTTTAGCTATTTTGTAGATGATTTTCTTGTTTGGCTCAATGCTTTTCAAATATTGATTTCTTTAATTTCAATGCTCTTAAGTGTGTTTTGCACCCATTCATCTTCTAATCTCAAATTGCATGACACCTCTACAAGGTAGTCTCCCGGGATTAGTCACACAAGATCAGGTCACAGTGTTACATGCTCTCCTATAATCCTAAACTTGTCCTTTATAACATTCATGGTGGTTTTTAATTATTTGTTTATATGATTGCTTTACATCTGTTTTCTGCACTAGACTACAATCTACAAGAACAGAGACTAGCTTCTATGTTGTTTATACTGCTTCTGTATCACCAGAGCCTAGCATAGTTCCTAGTACATGGTAAGTGTTAAATATTTGTGAAAATAATGTATTATGGAACAACCTATTCTGCACCCAAGTACTTTAAAATTCTAACAGCTGAAAGTGTTCAAGCATCTTCTGAAATGTTGGAAAGAGGATTTTCTCCCCGGATGTTAATTTACACAAAATGACTTCAAAAGCCCCCTCTAATCTCAGTACTTTAGTACTATGATCTCGGCCTAATCAGCTATCCTTTCAGGATCATGATTCCTGATCTAAAGGGAAGGATTTTATATTGATGTCTTTATCACTTCTAGCCCTATGAATCTTTGATACAATGTTAATAGTATAGGCCAAACCTAATGTAAAATATTAATGAAAACCTACATCAGATTTTCTCCAGTAGTTTATACTTTCTAATAGAATGGTGTCATGATCTGTGGTGAAATTATTTTTATTGCTCCTTTAAAAAAATTGATATTGATGTTTTCTACTTGCTTACTTATCATGGAAAGTAATTCTTAATTTTTAAA
This sequence comes from Colobus angolensis palliatus, assembly GCF_000951035.1. Classification (NCBI taxonomy): domain Eukaryota; kingdom Metazoa; phylum Chordata; class Mammalia; order Primates; family Cercopithecidae; genus Colobus; species Colobus angolensis. Next base: position 7,051,081 of record NW_012113697.1, read on the forward strand.
GGGAAACTCGTATTATTGATTAACCACATGTTGGCTCTAGAATGACTGATCACACAAAAATGAATCATTCAAGGACCATTAAATATAACGGATTAGGGTTATAAAAAAAATACTTCAGTCCTATAGAGAAATACAAGAAGCCAAATGAGATGTGTTTTTAGTAATTGTTGATTTACAGGAGCTACATATATTGTATATATAAATTCAGATTGTATATGTTAATACAAATTTGACAGAGAATACCAAGTGGCTTTGGAAGGAAATTTTGTGTTCTTGATTCATAAACACATTTTAAAAGTCATATGTTTTTCAGAGAATGAAGTAATGCTTGAAATCTTTATGTTTTAGCCTAATTTCTAACATGTGTCTTGAAAGCAGTCTACAGTGTCCTAAAATTTTGCCTATGGCATCTATTTTCCAAGTTCTAAGAAATAATCAGAAGGAACTAATGAGCCCCTGCTAGTCATTACCCAGATTATTATTTTTAAGAATTTCTTTATATTTATTTCTTGGGAATTTTAATGTAATTTCAGTAAGTTAAACAACAAATTTTATTACAATTATGTGCATTTATTTTTGTATTCTATTTGGTACTTTTCTAATATATTACAGATTTAAGCTACTGTAAAGTTACTAGCTTTATTTATTATAACTTCCAAATTTGTTATCTTTCTTTCAATTTCAAAGTATTTTTCCACCTTTGTGTGAGTTACCATACATAGCAGGTTCCTATAAGAAAGAGAATTAAAAATATCATGGGCCAAACAAGGGGACACAGTTATTTCACACACACAAAGATTGTATTTGCCTTGGTGTGATAGCTAGATGTTGTGAGGGACCCAGACTTATTCTGTAAGTTCTACCACCTTCAACTCGTGATTTCCACGAGTTAATTCACAGTGGCTTCTCCAGCTTCTACCATCACAGCACGCAGATGAGAGATACAAGACACAGAAGGCACAAGCAATGCTGGTAAGGCCATAGCCTGGTGGTTGCACACAACAACTCTCTCATATCTACTGTTCGGAACCTAAAGATATGATTACACAAGGCTGCACAAGAGGCTTGGATATTTAATCTTTATCTGAGCAGCCATGTGATAAACTTAAGCTTGCATTACCGAAAAATAAGGGGAGAAGAGATATTGAGAAATTGGGAGAACTATCCATCTCTGTCACAGCCACCCAACCTTCATCCATCATTAAATAACTAACATATAGTCCTTTCATGACTCTCCCAAGCTACCGCTTGCTCCTCTTTCTGTGCCCCCACAGCACTGTTACGATTGGTCTATAAAGGTCTGTCTTCCTCTTTCAGAATGAATGTCTTGCAGTGTCCTCCCTGTGTCCTATACACCTTGTTATTCAGTGTCTCTGGTTTTTTGAGGGATAAAGGGATAAATGAATGGATATTTTAGAAGATCTGTTAAGTCAGTGAGATAAATACAAGGGAACCACTGACCTGTTTGTAAATAATAGAAAATGATTTCATCAGTTGTATGGCAATGTCGAGGAAAATAAATTAAAATGCGTTTTTATCTAATGACCCAATCTAATTCAAATAGGTATTTCTCTGGGTTTTTTGAATGACTTATTTTGACACTTTTCTCACATTAGTAGAGCACATCTGAAAGGTGCACATGTGCATTTGGATATAATCACAATTTTATTTTGTTTCTTTAAATGTGTTTGTGTAAATTTTAATTCATATGTAGCAGTGTGACTTACAAATATTCATAGTCTTTAAAATTTATATAGTTTATCTTACTTCATCAACTAGTAATCATTTCTATAAATAAAATATATCAAGACCATAATAATACCGAGAAAGGTAAACTGAATGTAGTTGGAAATAAACTTCATGCTTCCAAAGCTTCTCTACAAAGGATTTTTATCATGTATGTCTGAACAACAATTTTCTCTTGACAGTGAAATTTCTGATTAGAAAAAAACAGGGCTGGGCACGGCGGCTCATGCCTGTAATACCAGCACTTTGGGAGGCCGAGGAGGGTGGATCACAAGGTCAGGAGTTCGAGACAAGCCTGACCGACATGGTGAAACCTCATCTCTACTAAAAATGCAAAAATTAGCCGGATGTGGTGGTGGGCACCTGTAATCCCAGCTACATGGGAGGCTGAGGGAGAGAACGGCTTGAACCCGGAGGCAGTTTGTAGTGAGTCAAGATCATGCCACTGCACTCCAGGGTGAGCAACAGAGCAAGACTCCGTCAAAAAAAAAAAAAAAAAGTATAAATTTTCCAAGTATTTATATACAAATTATAACACCAAAACCAAAAACCAAAGCTTATTCACTCTCAATCTAAGTAAGCAAGTTTGTATAGACCCCTACTAAGTACCAGCATAGTCTTTAATGCTACAATGTAAACAAATATACTTATGTTATATAAACTATTATTCTGGCAAGTTGGGAACCATTAATATAGGATTTGTGAGACTCAATAATAATAGACTTTTGAGGCACAACATTTCCTAAATTTAATTATTTGTTTGTTTATCTCCATAGAACTGCCAAGCTAATTTGAATTCAATTTGCGTTTTTCTTAAAATGCTGAACTAATGACAACACCATTTACCTAATTTCACAAGCTAGAAGCCTAGAAAGAATTCTTAACTATCCCAGAACTTCACTGTCTATAACCAGTGAAGCACAAAGAACTACTAAACCTACTTTCTCCACATCTTTCAAATGTATTTCTTAACATCTCCACTGGCCATAAATTTTTACAACTTTTGGTACCTCTGTTTCCTCTTCTGCCTCTTTTGCTCCAATCTACTTCCCACATGTAAAACAAATAATTCTTCTAAAATATAAATGGCTTCCCTTTGTCTTTTTTAGCTTTGCCCATTAAACAGCTCTGGGGACAATGACAGCTCAGTACAACAAAAACTGCAAGGGCCCAAATCTATGCTTCAAAATAATATTTTCAACCAATAGGCCAAGTCTCCTTGATTCCAACATAGCTGATTCTAGTGTTGTGATAGCTTTTGCCAGAAGCAAAAAGGTACTCAAAGTTTAATAGAGGCCTATCAAAAGGATAAAAGGATCAGATTGAGGATGTTTTTGTTATCACAAATTTGGGACAATATAACCAAAAATGTAATAATGACTAATTAATTGCTATATATATAGGGAGAGTAATATAATTAATCAGTTTTCTGGAAATGTTAAGGAAAATAAAATAAAATATGTTTTTATCTAGTGACTCAATCTAATTCAAGTAGGTATTTCTCTGGGCTTTTGAATGACTTATGTATATATAAGTGTACATACACACACACACACACACAAACACACACACACACACACAACCTTTGTAAAGATAGGGTCTTGCTATGTTGCTCAGGCTCGTCTCAAACTCCTGGACTCAAGTGATCCTTCCACCTTGGCCTCCCAAAGTCCTGGGACTGCATGTGTGAGCCACTTTCCCCAGTCTGTGATATTGATTAAAAACTTTAAAACAGTCAGCTTCACTTTACTGGAAGTGATTATTACACTAACTTCTTAATCTCAATATTGGCAAGTGAAGGAGTTAAGCTTTGGTTGTACCTTTGGAGGGAAAAACATAGTATATCCCAATTGAGAAAGAAAAACCTTCTTATAAAGGAATTCCAGCCATTAAATATAGGAAGAAAAATAGACTCAAAAATTCACCAGTTTGTAACCCTTAATAAAATATTTGACTCAGAAAAATGATCACTAATAGTTGCTAAAACCATTCATTGAAAAATTCTGGGGGAAAGAATATATTCTCATGATGCTAGAGTATCATGTCACTGATTATTTGTAAATTAAAGAAAATTATATATTTTTTAAAATAGCAGTTGCCCACCCCCTTACCCAAGTAATTGTTAAAAATGGGACAATCTAATGATAAGCCTACTAATATGCTGCAATCAACCAGCACATCAACAAGGAAATATTCCCCCAAGTAACTATTTAAAATGTGTCCAAGAGAGATTTTACTTCTATTTCAAAGATTACAGGAAATATAAGAAATAAATCAACAAATTAAAAGTTACCAAAGGAAACAATTAGATAAAGTCAACAAGGGAGACAACTGTTATGAAAAAGAGTTGGGAGGAACATTCCAGTTAAATCGAGATTAAAGACAGAACAACAAAGTGTGATATATGAAATTTGATTAGATTCTGATTTTTAAAATATCCATATAAAAGATATTTTGGGGTTATTTTGGGAAGTTTTAATATGGACTACATTTTAGAAGATGTTAGTAAAAAGTCTTTGAATTGTTTGGGAGTGATCATGACATTGTGGATATATAAAATGATGATCTTATTTTTAGAAAATTTATATGTATGCATTTAAAGAGTTCCAAGTTGTCTATACTTATTTTTAGCAAAAGATATATAAACGAGAGAGATAAATACAGCAGAATGTTAACAATTGTTGAATGTTAGTTGTGTGTATAAAATGTTCTGAGTGCATATCTTTAGTCTGTATGTTAAAAATTTGCAAGATAAAATGTTCGAAGAGCAATGGCCATCAATGCCTTATTAAATTGCAAGTTCAGTAACTTTTGTTCTGCCTTAATTTTCCTTGAGCCTAGCATATTATGCATTTAAATTTTCTTTCTTTCAATTGGCAGACACTTTATAAACAACATAATTTGGGAATATTCATTCTCTGTGACTCAGTTTTCTTTCTCTTCCAATCTGAAATATCTGGGCATTCTTCAAACATCCATCCTTAGCTTTCCCATCTCTTCATCATTGATTTTCAACCTCAAGAAACTTATTAAACCTCACACTATCAACTACCATTCTATCATAACTGTCATTCCCAAAACTTTATCTACAATATATCAGTCAATGTTATTTTATGAGAAGAATATATTAGAACCAAATCAATTTCTCAAATGAACACATAGTTGTAATACATTTCTCATTTGAATAAAAAGTTGTTATGAAAGTGACAATATGATTCTAAGAATCTTCTCGAATAATAAAGCAGCAAGTATAATGAGAATAATATGAAAAGGCTAATATTTAAAGATATTTGTCAAATGCACCATTGTAGCACCATAAAGGAAATATTGTGGTAATAGCACCAGAATAGATGAATTTATAAATTTAGCAGAGCAGAAAGCTCACCCCAAACTCAACTAGCATATGATCATAGTGACATTTCAAATTAATGGGAAAATTCTGAATTATTTAATAAATAGTGCTGAAATCATTGGCAAATATTTGGAAAAAACTATTAAAGTCACATTTTTCCTCACAATGTATACAAAAGTAAATGCAGAAGTTATTCATGCTTTCATGCTTTCATTCAACAAAGGATCTACATGGCAAACACTGTTAACTATTAAATAGATATGTAGATATGTAAATAAAAATATAAATAAAATTTTCCAAAAAAGAATTGTATTAATATATTAAAATTTACAAACACACAACAGATATTTATGTTAAAAATGTACAGATAACCATATGTATATACACACACACACATATATATACCCATTTCTAAATGTTTAGATGGAGAAGAGATAAGTATAAAAAAGGAAAATTGCAAAGAGGGAAAGTCAAATATATTGACTGTATGCATGTATGTATGTATTTACTTATTTTATGTAGTGATAGGATCTTGCTATGTCGCCCAGGCTGGTCTCAAACTCCTGGTTTCGTATGATCCTCCCACCTCATCCTCACAAAATGGTGGCATTGCAGATGTGAGCCACTGTGCCTATTCTATATTGACTACAATCAAAGCAATTCTCCCTAAAATAAGCAAACAAATAGATAATGAACAAAAAGAAAATCATGAAATGGTGCAAGGCCTCGAAAATTTAAAAGTGAAGGATAGATATTTCAAATATATAAGATAGTTAAAATGTTAATATAAAGAAGTTTTACAGAACAATAACAAATATACTTTTCTCCAGCTCTTATCTTCTCCTAAAATTCAAACCCATAATGTTCAGTTCACCTATACTAATCATTATTCTTAGAAATATTATTCTTAGAAAAAGAATAGCATTTTAAAATGTCATGAATTTTCTTTAGCCATTTATCGCCCATAATATATTTTATTATCCATCCAAGTATTTATTCAAATCATCTCTTCTTCAAAAATTAGTGTCTCTTTTATATATATATTTTTTCTGCCCAATCGAGAATAAAGTAGTTCTCTCTTTGAAAACTTATCCTTCTAGAACAAGGCAGTTTTACCATGATCACTGGTGGCAGGCAAAACTTGCCTTTCACACTTGATCACAAAATTTAAAAGTTTAATTTTTAGTTAATTTCCAATTATCCATTAAAATGAATGACTCATAATAACCTTACCAAATCATGCTTCAGATGGGAATTAGTTTGTATGATGCATATCACATTCATTTTATGCTACTATGTAGTGGAAATATTGTTACACATAACTTTCTCATTAATTCTAACCTTTCTAAATATACTAACAATAGTTTTAAAGAAAATTTTGTTCAACAGAAATGTCCAAGAATGAATAAATGAGTGAATGAGTGAGAGAATGAAAACATGACTGACTGGTGGGATTTGGTTAAAAACTAATTGCCTAAATACATTTCTCTGGGAGAAAACTTAAATGCCAGTATACCTAGTCAATGTAATATTAGAAATCAGCAAAAGGGATGAGTTAAATCTGCATGTATTGAACATAAACATGGCCACATAACATTATATGTTATTTAATGAATATATAGGTATCATGAAATGCAGACCATACAGTGTGTGTATATGTCCATGCATGCATGAGCATGTGGAACATGAACGTATGGTAATTAGTAGAAATTATCTTGGTGGCAAATGACAGAAACTGAAGTCAACAAGACAAGCAAATTCAAAATGATTTTCTTATATAACTTTGAAATCCACAATAGGATTGAATCAGTGCTCAGTAAATTTATCAGTTTATTTTATCTCTCAGCTTTGCTTCTCTCTGTGTGTTGAACTCATTGACTCTTACAGCAAATAGATTTCTTTAATACATTCAAATTAAAGAGTAACATCAATTCCCAATATACATATTACCAGTTTATCAAACCCAGAAAAAAATGAGTAATTTTTCTCTTAGAATTTGTGGCCAGATATGGCAGCTCCTGCCTGTAATGGGAGGCCCAGGTGGGCAGATGACTTGAGGTAAGGAGTTAGAGACCAGCCTGGCCAACATGGTGAAACCATGTCTCTATTAAAAATGCAAAAATTAGCCTGGCGTGGTGGCACCTGCCTATAGTTCCAGCTCTACTTGTGAGGTTGAAGCACAAGAATCGCTTGAACCAGGGAGGCGGAGGTTGCAGAGAGTTAACATTGAGCCACTGCACTTCCAGCCTGGGTGACAGAGTGAAACTGTTTCAAAAACAAAACAAAACAAAAACAAAAACAAAACAAAAAGTTACTCTAAAAATTAAGAATAGACAAACAGAAAATATACTACAAAACCCACATACACTGACAAACAAAATATGAAACTAAGAAGAAACAGGTAAAGAAACACTGAAAATACTGACATTTTCCTATTTAAAAACAAAAAGAAACAGCTGCTTTTTTGTTGCTTTTAGTCAATTATTCCCATTATGAGTTCTAAATTAGCCTCTTTTTAAAAGTTATTGAAAAGAATCCATAACTCACCAGCTGTCATTATAAGAACTGAAATTTACTTACATTAAAGGAAGTTTTTAGGGGTGGTTTTGTTATTGTTAAAGCTTGTCTTTTACCTTGCATAGAAGAAAACTATCATCTATTTTATGACATTTCAAACAATTTTATTTACCACTGAATAATTTGGCAGCAGCATAATCTAGCAAGTCAATCTCCATTTATCAAATCTTTACTCGATACATTATTCCAGTAATACTTTTGAAATGTGCATTGACATTGACTCTGACACTTTCCATTATCAATGAGTGAGTTGTTTTAATTCAGAACGACATAATCATTGGAGGAGAAACTCATTCACACAGAGAATAAGTGACTCTTTTCCTAGTAGAAAGCATTTTTTGCGTATCTTAAAAATTGAAGTTTAACCTGATAGTTTACATTCAGGTTTAATTAACCTTAATTGTTAAAATTCTATTGTAGGTTGCATTTTCTGAAAGCAGACAGAAAGCTGGACATTTATTAGGGAGTGATCTTGGTTGGGATTATCCCCCATGGAAAGGAGAGGAAGGATGCAGGAGTAGCTGAGGAACAAGTCCAAGTGTGATGGTGTCTGGCAACAGCCTTGACTGAACACACTTAACTGAGCTGATGAGAGCTGGTACTAAATTACCTGCAAGGGTCATCCAAAGTATCTAGGGCTTTATCCTTCAACTCTATCAGACATTGGATGTGGATATCCTAGGAGGGCATGACTTTGGGAGGCACCTTATTGCAGTTGAAGTCATCTCAGAATGGATTGATAGCTGATAGCTGTCATTCCTGGCAAATGGTCATCGAATACATCCTTGAACCAGGAATTGAAAAATATATTGCAAAGTTCACCACAGACTTCAAATGTCGTTCTTAGTTGGAAATGCACTTAAGTCATATTTAGAAAATTATACATTTATCATAATGTAAAAATTAGACATATAGAAAATTAAGTCATAATTTTCATGAAGAAAAAAGTATATATGCATTGTAGTTAATACATCCAGTTCCTCTCAGGATTCACATTCCCAGTTGGATGTGAAGCATTTGAAAACATCTTTTATAGTTGTTGTAATCTCATTTAACAAAATATGGGAGGAGTCAGGGTTTTCACGGTGTTAGCCAGGATGGTCTCGATCTCTTGACCTCCTGATCCACCTGACTCGGCCTCCCAAGGTGCTGGGATTACAGGCGTGAGCCACTGCACCCAGCCAATTAATGTTTCTTTTCAATGCATCTCACCCTTCCCACCCAAATTAATTACTAGTACTTTTCTGCCCACTTTACTTTTCCTTCTGTCCTTCCTCATTGACTGTTTGTAAAGAATGCACTTAAACCATGGGTCATATGCAACACTAAAAAGCTATTTATGTGATTTGAGACATTTGAGCTTATTTTCCTGGGCCTTGAAAACAATGTTAATTTTCAGAGGACCAACATGAACATGAACATCTTTACCTTTGGAGACCTTAATAGTCTCTGTTACCATTAAAAATTATGAATTGTCTTATCTGAGAGATTTCATTGTCTATAAAACTCTTCATTGGACTACTAAGGTTTGAAAGGTTAAAGTCAAAAGACAAATTGTGAGCCTAAAGGACTTTCTGGAAGAGAAGACACTGGCAAAATGCCAAGGGACTTTTGTCACAATTCTAGGGCATTTCACCCATCGGACCTAGTAATGAGAATGAATTTCTTCCCATGATGTAGTATTTGATTCGGTTTAGTTAGTAATAGAACCAAATGGTGATTTCAAAACTTTCCATTAACTGTAAATAAATGTATATGCCTTCAACTTCATTTTAATGAACATATATAGATATTTATTGGAAATCAATAGATGGACTGTGGGTCTAATGGAAAGCACAATTGTGTGGATACCACAGGATGTGACTTTTAAAACGTGACCACAAATTATTTGATGCTCATTCTATTATGAGATGGGGCCCCCTTTCCTTGTATCTGAGTGGGCTTATAACTACTTTGACCAAGAGAATAGGGTAGATATGACTCTCAGATTTTCAAGGCTAAGTCAGAAAGTCATATGTCTTCTGCCTTTTTCCCCGGAATATTTGCACTGGAGTCCTGGGACATGATGTAAGAAATTTAACTATCCTCAGGCCACCATACTTTGAGGAAGCCCAAGCCATACAGAGAAGACTGAGGTAGGAGCGCGGGTCAAGAGTCCCATGCGAGACCAGTGTTTGAGTCACTCCAGCCCAGGTGCCAAACATGCAAGTGAAAAAGCCTCCAAATAATTATAGTTCCCAGCCCTTTGAGTCACCACTACGCAATTGAGATTTCCAAGCTGAGCCTGGGACCTGTGGAGCAGGGATAAGCCATTCCCATTGTATAAGCCCAAACTTCCAACTCACAGGATATGTAAGCATAGTAAAATGGTTGTGGTTTTGTGGTATGTGAGGTGATTGTTACACAGCAGTAGGTACCTAGAATGCTCAGGTACTACAATGATGTGAACTAATCCTATCGCAATAAGATGGGAAAAAAATGAATCTCACAATATGCTCTTAATTTCAAAAATAACATGGTTCTTTAATGACAAGATATTCAAAGTCAGAGTCATAGTAAATGTCAGTAATTTTTGTATGCAAATCAATGCCATTTGATATAAATTATAAACTATTTATTTACTTTAAAATCTATATCAAGTTTAAAAACAAGAAACTTTATATTTTTTAAAGGAATTTTTCTCAGTTAGATATGCACCAAATTATTTTCATATAATTACAACAAATATTAGACAAGAAGAGTAAATGCTTTTGTGAGCAGTAATTTAGCCAAGATTGCTTAATAACTATTCAAAACCACTGAGATGCATATTACCCAGAAGGATAGCAGACAGACTTCAGAATTTGACTTTGGCTGTGTTGCATTGTTGTTTCAATGGACTTTCCATTTAATGAAAATAGATACTTTGTAAAACTTTTCAGAATAAGCAATTCAATATTTTTTCCTATTTCTCTACATAAGAATATTTTACCTCGTATTAAAAAAAAAAAAAAAATCCCTTTGAGAGGCCAAAGCAGATGGATCACAAGGTCAAGAGGTCAAGACCATCCTAGCTAACATGGTGAAACCCCATGTCTACTAGAAATACAAAAAAAAAAAAAAAAAAAACGATTAGCTGGGCATGGTGGCACATGCCTGTAGTCCCAGCTACCCAGGAGGCTGAGGCAGGAGAATCACTTGAACCTGGGAGGCAGAGATTGCAGTGAGCCAAGATCGCACCACTGCACTCCAGCCTGGTGACAGAGCAACAGTCTGTCTCAAAAAAAAAAAAGGGAAAAAAATCCCTGCTGACTTGGCTTTTTGTTTGTTTGCTTCTTAGGCATTTGCTCAGACTTAAAGTTTACTGGCTAATTAGCAAAATTCCCATATGTACTTACCTAACAGGAGAAAGAGAATAAAAAGACTATGAGTTATTATATACATCCAAGCCCTTACTAAGTTGGAACTTGTATTAAAAGTTTGCTGAGAGTTCCAAGTCTTTACAAGCCTGAAGTAACATACTGATAGGATCCCTGTTCAACTCTCAAATGACATTAGTTTTGGCTTCTATTACTAGCACGTTTCATGAAATGCCATGGATTGTGTGCAACATTATGCACAGACCATGCACTATCAAAGCTGGAATAAATTTTGGAGGTTGAGTTTAAATCACCACTTTAACACTGGAATTGAACTATATCACTGACTATGTTACTGCCTCAACTATCTTACAAAAAAAAAAAAAAACCTGCTTACATTGTTTTCCACTGGATCACATTCCAGCTAAGTCACAAGTAAACTTATCTGTGGAGTACAGCTTGGAATCTTAATGTAGGATGTCTGTCTGGCAGATTTCAGAGAGCTAACTGCAGTACAACCAGAATATTGGTAACTTATTTTCCCATAATTTTTCAGATTGATAGCAGAACAACTAACAAGATGCTAAAACATATATAAATGTCTACACTATGTCAAATGACTCATTTAATAGTGTTATCATGCAGAGATTTACTATGAGTTTGTGGTTATTTGTATTTCTTTGTCAGTAGATGGCAATTTTTGCTCTATTCTGACATAATAAAATTTCCTTTGTCAAATCTTATTACTGAGACATGGACATCGACCACAAGGCCAGCCTTTACTAGTCTATTTTATTTCCCTTCTTAAATCTTCAGGTTAGTAAAACTTCTAAGGAGAAGTTTGGCATGAAAATTGCAAGTAGCACTGAATGTAAAGTGTTATATGGGATTATGAAGAGAGAATATAAAATGAATCTGATGGGACATATCAGAAATCTGAGATATAAAGCAAGCATGCATTCTTCTCTTCAGATTTTATTGCTATTCTGGACCTAAGAGCCTCATAAAGCTATATGGAAGTCCTTCATGGATTACAAGGTATTAGGGGTGAATTCTTTAGAGACAGGGGCATGAGTAGATTTCACTACAGCAGGTAAGAGTGCATTTTATCAGCCACAACTTAAATAGCTCAGACAAAAAAAAAAAAAAAAAAACACTTTGTAATATCACTTGTCATAAATAGAGTAAATGAGTAAATAAATATTATTACACCAAATATAAGAAATGGAAATAACACAAAATGCAGATATGTTGGATGACAGAAAATCATTAGGTACTAATTTATATTAGCCTGTTAAGCTGTGTTGCTTTTCTATTAAACACTCAAGGTTTTTAAGAAAATCCATGGAGCTTGTTTCTTTATTCTAATGATATCATGTATTTCAATGGCCAAATTTCCACTCTTCAAGTCTTGAGAATTAAAGCATTTATACCATATTTGAAGGAGAGCTTGACTTAATGAGAACTCAAACTCTGGCACTATTAACTCATAAGCAAAAGTTGCAAATGCATCTAATGCTTTGGTATTAGCAAATTTAAAGACAGATTCCTGTTTTTTAAAGGCTATTGCAAAACTTTTTCAAATAAAAGGTATATAACCCTCTCATGTGTAGCTTCTCAAACTATAGGTTTATTTCCTACAAGTAAAGAAATGTTCAATTGATACAACATTTTAAAGAGAAGGAGAGACAGACACACACACACATACAAACACATGAACACATGTACTATACATGATTGTACACATTTGCTTATATAGCATATATTATGATACACAAACATATTTAATGAATACAAGTTATTAATGAATTCTACAATTTTAAAGCTCTGGTCATATGTATGATAGAAACAATCTATACATGATGTTTAAATGAAACACATCATTCCGTGTCTTGGAAATTCTGCAGAAAACAAGACAAGCATGGTACTTCTCAACAGGGAGTTTACAATGTAGCAAGCAGAGAAACACTTTCAATAATGAAAACTTTAAATAGATACATAGAAAACCAACAATTTCAAATTTTAAATTGTATTAAAAATTGATTTTTTAAAATTATCAATTTAAAAAGTGACAGGGTGAAGAGGAGCTAATTTGGCTAGGATACGTAGTGGGACATCACGGTAGAGGTGGCATTTGAGATATGATCTAAAAGATGAGAGCGATCACTAATTAAAAGAGCCTGCATGACTCAGGGAGTGGTGTGAGCAAATGCAAAGATACGGAGATACCTCAATGGGGCAAGTGTGAGTGAGAGAAGTAGTAGAAAAACGGGACCAACTGTGTTTGAAAACCTACTTACTCAATCATCTTTTTTCATGTCCTTTGAGAGGTAATATCTAGCAAAGAAGACGAAAGAATCTTGATGTTTCAAAACTTAGTAACTACTGGGTAATATAATATTTTTATCATCACAAATTGTTTAGGTCTGTGACATCTCATTTTAGATATCTAGCAAAGAAGACAAAAGAATCTTGATGGTTCATAGCTCGGTAACTACAGGGTAATATAATTGTTTTATCATCACAGATTAGCTAGGTCTGTGGCATCTGGTTTTAGAGTAAGCAGGTAAATAAATATTTATCTCAATTTGGGACAATGTAGTGAGGAACACAGCACTGAGAGATATGTGACAGTTTTCTTAAAAAGTTCTTGTCTTTGAAACAGCTCTGTGAACTACAGATTTAAACCAACAAGCGAGTCAATTTGACTGACTCCATTCATTCATTCCATTTATCTTCCCACAAATATTTATAGCATATAGCATATAGCATATCTGCTTATTTGCCTCAAGTAGAGAGACAGGTTAAAAAGCCCATTACTAGAAAAGCTGAGAGGTATCATACTTGAGAAGGAGGAGCTGATTGATACACTGGATATTTCTATTTGCAAAGCATTGCCCATAATATGATCACAATCCATAGCTGATAAATGGCAGAAATGAGATATGACCCTCTGTCTACATAATTTTTCTTGCCCTCTCCCATTCTTTCTTTAGTAGTGATTATATTCTTGCTTGCCTTTTTACTTTCTTTTTTCTTTTCCTTTTGTTTTTACTTGATGATTTTTCAGATTAGTTCACAATTTTCCTTATAATTCTGTCTTCCCTTATGTAAGTTATCCTTTCATATTGCTATTTCTGTGAACCATAAAGGGTAAATAAAATTTCCTATTCACCTTAATTGATAAATTAGGGACTCTAATTGACAAATTAATCAAAGCACTGAAACGTTAAGATGGCAAAAGGAACATCCATATCTAGGACAGAGCCATGAAGAAAAACAGTGGCTGATCAACTGAGATTTTCCATGAATCGTTATGGGACCAGGATGTAGGTTGATGAGGGAATTTTGTCAGGTGTCAAAGGATGTCAGGTTTTTGGAAAGAGAAATGAAGAAAAATGACTTGAAAATCACAATCGGCACGAAAAGACTGTCTTCCATTTCTCGGCCCTGCATTATTTGAGAGGCACGCAGGCAGAAAGTATCCTTAAGAAGCAGTCAGATTTAAGTTAGAGCTAGAAGTGACTAGAAAATCAACAGAAGAAAATGACACCCTAGAAAACATATGCGCTAGGATTCAGGCAAAGAAGTAGCAGAAAGGAATATTTGACCACTTTTGACTTATTTAAAAGTTGGGAAATTCAAAAGCTGAGGCTGAGGGAAAACAAATTTGTGGAAAGGATTACATAATGGCTGGAGCAGGCAGATTATTAACAACTGCAGCACTGTTGCAGATATCTATGAATAATTCAAATGAAGTGACAGGGGAAAACTTTAGCAGCAGGCATTATTTAAGGGTTTAAGCAGCAATTGCCATCTAGATACAGGACTGAAAAAAAAAAAAAAAGGACCTCGGTTTTAGAAATTCTGGAAGAAATCAGGATATATGTATTCTGTGGCACACAGTATTTTCTCAAAGACCATAGAGAAAACTTCCGGCAGCTCATAAAACTCATTCTCCTCTTCTCCTATTGCAATGAGCAGCCAGATTCAAGGCTATGAACTAGCCTATGTTTTCCAGCTCCCTAACAGTTAGGCATGGTTAGTGATTAAATACAAAACCAGGCATGTTGGTACAATTAGTACATGGTTAATGTTTTAATATATTTCTAGGGTTTGCAGAAATACAAACAACTATGAATTAATATTTTTCTTTTTTCCAAATTTTGATACATATGTAACATGCTATTAACAACTCTGTTTTCCCCCTCATTTAACATATAACTTCTATATATTCCATTGAACATAAAAAGCAAAAAGCATGGTCATTTTTTACTTCTTTGGCAGTGCATAGTATTATATTTTATGGATTTACCATATTTTACTTAAACACTCAACTTTATTAAATATCTAGGTTCATTCATTCACTCAACTTATCTGTATTAAATCCTACTATGTTCAGGATTATTTCAGATTTTTATAAATGAACAAAACAGATCAAGATTGAAACCTTCTTGTAATTTATATTGTAGAGGGGAGAGGCAGATAATATGGGAACCATGTTCCAGTCAAAGGAACAGGTATTATTCCAGCACATACCTAGTATATTTGAAGAACAGTAGGAAAGTCAAGGTGCCTGGGGCACAGGAAGTGAAGTGGAAAATGGCAGAAGATGAAGATGAGATCAAAAAGCAGCAACCGGAAGTGCTTGAATATTTTCTCTGAGAGAATTGCAGAATCATTGCAGGCTTTAGGCAGTGAGTTGATTTGACTTAGTTTTTTAATCATCTACAATACTGTAATAAATGAACTTTTACACTTGTCATTTATGTATTCCAAGTATTCATGTAAGATAATTCCTAGGGCTTAAGCTCATAACAAAAGTATATATACTTTATAAAATTTGATAGCTATTGCCAGAAATGCCTCCCAATAGAGGTTGCATTATTTTACACTCCCAATTGGCAACATATGACTATTTGTTTCTGTTGTGTTTTTATTTCTGTTCTCTTTTTCTGGTGTTCATGTACATGTATTGTCACTGTTGTTTTAATATGAAAGAAATTCCTTTAAAAAATAGAGACGGGGTCTCAGTATGCTGTCAAGGCTGGTCTTGAATTCCTGGGCTCAAGTTAATCTCCTGACTCAGCCTCCCAAAGTAATGGGATTACAAGAGTGAGTTACAGCACACAGCTGAGCTTACCCCTTTTTTTTTTTTGTATTTGCTACGGTTGTTATTATATTAGATAGAAAGGATTTAAACCAGCTTATATGAAGATAGAAAGTTTTCTGTATAAAAGGAGCAATTTGATGTTCTAGAAGAATGTGAGATGATAAGCTGATGTGACATCTGAAGACTCAGGACAGCACACCACTTGAAAATACAGGAGCAATTACGGACCTGACATTGGTGAAGAAATTTCCATTTTAAGGAAACAAGAGGTGTGCATAGATGGGAACAGGACTGTTGGTTTGTTGGAAGCTAGAATTGGACTTTACATCTTCATGTGTTCTATTTTCTTTATGAAGTGGTAGTCAGGGTTGGGGATGTCTATTGAGAAGAAAAGTGATTGTGGATAAGGGAAGCAAGTATAAAAGATGAACTATCTTTTATATCTTGTAGGGAATGAGAAAGGACATGGTCTAGTGAAACATAATTCAACTGAAACCTGTTAGAACACTAATCACACTGGTGACTATGTCAGTTGTCTCAAGTGTGTGTTTTTTTCCAGTTTTTCAGAAGTGTATGTTCAAATAAAGAGAATACAGGCAGTAGGATTTACCCAAGGCTAGATACTTGCTGGGAAGATAGGATGAAAAGCCATAAAGTTGTTTAGAAATTATTCAGAGAGAGTTTGAAGCATTGGACTGTAAAATCCAAGTTAGGAAGAAAAAATACATTCTAAAAATTTTGAAATATTTTTTATTCTCTCCTTCCCTTTAGCACTACATACCATAACCTGTATCATGATATGTATAATCAGAGCTTCATCTATCCTCTATCAGAGACAATAATTTGTTTGAAATTAATTCCTTTTAATTGACAAATTAAAAAAATATATATGTATTGTGCGCAACATGATGTTTTGAAGTATGTACATATATGGAATGGCTACAGTGAGCTAATCAATGTATGTGTTATTTCATACACTTCTATTTCTGTGTTGAGAACACTCAAAATTCACTCTCTTTGTTATCTTAAATAATACAGTACATTGTTACTAAATATCACCACCATATTATATGCCATTTCTTTTGAACATACTGTTCCTGTCTAAAATTGTGTATCCTTTGACCAGCATTTCCCAAACCCAACCCTCTCATTCTAATAATGTATTCTAATCGCCATTCTATTCTTTGCTCTTATGAAGTCAACCTTTTAAAAATTCCACCTACAAGTGACATCATGCTGTATTTGTCTTCTGGGTCTGGATTATTTTACTTAACAGTGTTCTCTAGGTTCATCCATGTCACAATATATACAATGAATTTTTACTGCCATTGTTAATTAACAAAATTCATGGAATGTAATCAAACTGGACTTCATTTATTTCCCCACATCCTTTAAATATTCTCATGAAGAGTAGTCTGTGTCTTGCCAATCTTGCATTCCCTTGACATTGGAGATCACTCTCACGAAAAAATAAAATAAAAGTTTTAGAAACTCTCATGCTGAGTTGCAAACAGTCTGAATTCAGCAAGGAATTAGCACTCTGAACATGACTTACACTTTTTGTCTCACAAGGATGAGGTTTGACGTGTGTGAAGTAATTCCTGACTTTCTGTTTCTGTGCATATTTCTACCTGCAGTACTAGATAGCATTTTTTACACTCCTGGTAAAAGCAGGAGAATGGCATAGTAGTTAAGAACAGTAGAAAGTTCTTTACTGACTTCTATTTTCACATATTATTTGTGATCTCTGGGCCTGAACAAAATTGAAACCTTACTCTCTCCACGAAGCATCTATTTTTATGGTCTTCAGAGACCCCAACAATGCTGTTGATCTTTCACTATTATTTCTGTTGAAGTGAGTGGATGTGGTGTTTGATATTGTCTGTGGCTGCTCCCTGGAACCAGGTGGTGAACAGCCAGACTCCAGCTTCTCCTTCTCCGTTAAGGCCTGAGCAACCTAAGTGATACCTATGCAGCTCTTTCCTTCCCCTAGAAGTTGTCTTAGGGTCATGGGCAACTCTAATTCAAGCTTTCCCCTACCTTCGAGTTCAGCTACTTCCCTGCAAAGCCTTCTCTCTCTCTTCTCTTATTCTCCCTCTCTCTCTTTTGCTCTCTCACTGTCTCTTTCTCTCTCCTACCACTCCCTCAAGCCAACAGAAACAGTTTCTGGCTTTCAGACTCCTCAGCCATACCTCAGACAAAAGTATGTCCATACAAATTTAGAGGACATGTATTCATTTTTTCTATTTGTTCTAGAGAAGCCCAACCTCTTTTCTGAATAGCAGGGGAATAATATCCTACTTATAGACTTGTGTATGTTTGGAGGTTATATAGGTGAGCTTTAGAGAACATATTTCTCAAACATTCCTCTTTAAAAATTATTTTTCCCCTAATTTCCAGTATTTAATGTATGTGTGGCTGGGCTTGCTCTAGGCAATGTGGTCTCTGAGTAAATATATATTTGGGGAATTTTGTCTATAATGCAATTTGATTAATAATATATTACAAGGCCGGACGCAGTGGTTCAAGGCTGTAATCCCAGCACTTTGGGAGACCAAGGCAGGTGGATCACCTGAGGTCAGGAGTTGGAGACCAGCCTGGCCAACATGGCAAAACCATGCCTTTACTAAAAATACAAAAATTATCCAGGTGTGGTGGTGCATGCCTGTAATCATAGATACTCAGGAGGCTAAGACAGTAGAATCACTTGAACTCAGGAGGCAGAGGTGGCAGTGAGTTGAGATCGCAACAGTGCCTGCCAGCCTGGGTGACACAGTGAGACTCCATCTAAAAAGAAAATATATATATACACACCACATATATAATATAATTCATGAGTTTATGTAATATATATGGTTTATTAGTGAAGATTTAAAATAATAGAGAATAAATAATTACATATTTTTGATTGTTCATTCAAGACGTCATGTGAAGATTAAATGTAATATCTAGACATGAGATTTTTTTATTCAGGTCCTCAAGTCCAAGCACCATCCTTCCATTTATTTATTTTCAAAAACAACACTCCTGGCTTCTTTAACATCTCCCATTCAAAAAGAAAAAAGACAAGAAAAGAAAGGAGAAAGAGAGAGAGGAAAGAAAGAAACATCTTTAACATCTCCCATTTGAAGAAAATGAAAGAAAGAAAGAAAAGAACAGAAAAGAAAGAAAGAAAGAAAGAAAGAAAGAAAGAAAGAAAGAAAGAAAGAAGGAAGAAAGAAGGGAGGGAGGGAAGGGAAAGAAGGAAGGAAAGAGAAAGAAAGAAGGAAGGAAGAAACAAAAGAAGAAAGAAAGAAAGA
>NW_012113697.1:7070782-7095480 GCF_000951035.1 Colobus angolensis palliatus
GGGGGAGGGAAGGAAGGAAAGTAGGAGAAGAAAGAAAGAAAGAGAAAGAAAAAGAAAGAGAAATAGAGAGAGAGAGAGAAAGAAAAGAGAAAAGAAAACAAAAAAGAAAAGAAAGGAGGGAGGGAGGGAAGGAAGGAAAGAAGGAAGGAAGGAACGAAGGAAGGAAGGAAGGAAGGAACGAAGGAAGGAAGGAAGGAACGAAGGAAGGAAGGAAGGAAAATTTGCATAATTCCCTGGCTCTGAAAAATGTTCAGATTCAAGCAGTAGAGATCTTTGCACCTGTAATATTTCCTAATACCATGTATTAAACCATAGTTACATCATTATACAAGATGCTATACCACCTGTCATGCTGCCCACTGAGGCTGGCTTCAAAGCATTACCAGAAAGTTAGATACTATGTTTATTTGAGCACAACTGCAAGTCTTAGCCAGAGTAAACTTTGAATATACTTTTCCAAATATCTATTCCTTGAACTCTTTATACCATAGCCACTGCATTCCTAGTTTATGGTATCATTGGATATGGAGTGTACTCACGTCTTCCGAAACCACAGCCAGGTATAGAATAGGCAAGGGGCCCATGGTAGGAACAAAAAGAGTGATTCCATTAGCACAAGATCGTTCCTCTCTTATACAGTGCATTTTAAGACTGTTCCCGAAAACACAATGTCACCACATGAATTAGCAATGAGAGAGGTCATGATTGGACACAGTTTTGGTGCTGCCAAGTGTGATCCTGAATGGCCTTGAAGAACATGTGTGTGGTCAGTCTCAAAGGACTGACTGGCCTGTGGAGTAGAGCATGTGGAGGGTACCAGGTAACTACCCTGGGTGACTGTAGTGGGAGGTACAAGCATAAAGAGTCCCACTACCCTTCTGTCAACCTCAGTGCTCTAGACCAGAGGCAGTACTATGATTAGAAAATAGCTCAGTAAGGGCCAACACATGTGTCCATGTATATGACTAGAGCCAAGGGTCACTGAATGCTATGGTTTGAACGTCTCCTTTGAAACTCATGTTGAAATTTAATTACCATTGTTACAGTAGTAAAATGTTGGGCTTTTAGAGGTTGTTAGGTCATGAGGGCTACACTCTCATGAATGAATTCATGTATGGGAGTGGGCCTCTGATAAAAGGTTGATTTTTGGCCCTCATTTGCTCTCTCTGTCTCACGTGCTGTGGCATTCAGTTACAGAAGCAAAAAGTGGACTAAGACACTGAGGAAACTTTGATAGCCCATAGCCTTGAACTTGTCCTCTGACAAAAAATCCATCCAAATCAGTCTATTAGCATCATTCTGGAGGCTCAGTCTTGGGAATCTCACACACACAAAAATATTGTGCTTATCATGGGATAATGTAGTTCAGATGTGTGTCCCCTCCAAATCTCATGTTAAAATGTGATCACCAGTGTTGGAGGTGGGGCCTGCTGGGAAGTGTTTGGATCATAGGGGTGACTCCCTCAAGAATGGCTTGATGCTGTCTTTTTGTTAACAGGTGAGATCTCACTCTGAGTTCATGCTGGAGCCTGGCCCCTCCCCTTTCTCTACCTTGCTCCTTCTATTGCCATGTGACACCAGACATTCTGGCTCCCTTTCATCTTGATTTTATGTTTCCTGAGGCCCTCACCAAAAGCAGACTTCAGTACTATGCTTCATGTACAGCCTACAGAACCATGAGCCAAATAAACCCATTTAAAAAAAAAAAATTAGTCCCAGGCATTCCACTGTAGTAACACAAGGGGACAATTCACTTGTGAGATCATTCTCCTGCAATAGAAGGATGAGTGAATCCTACATCTTCTTAACACATTTCCAACCTCATATGTAGAAGTAGAGGGCTTCAGAGAGCCTAAAAGGGGATAAAGACCCAGAAGCTCACCGGAGTCTCTTTCCAGACTAGGAAAACCATGCGTGGACTACACAGCTGTCCCAGATTGGCCTAGATACTAGAGGGAAACCTAGAAAATACTATGAAAATCACTTCAAAGACTCAAGTCTCTGTATTAGCTTCCTGGGACTGTTGTGGAAAAAAAAAAAAAAAAAAGTCCCACAAACTGTGACTTAAAACAACAGAAATGTATTCTCTCACATACTTTGAAACTAGAAGTCTGAAATCAAGTTGTCAGTGGAGCTTTGCTTCTTCCGAAGGCTCTAGGGAAGAATCTTTTCTTGCCTCTTCTAGCTTCTAGTAGTTGCCAGATATCCTTGATGTTTCTTGGCTTATAAATGCATTGCACCCATTTCTACCTGTGCCTTTACATGGCCTTCTCTTCTCTGTGTCTCTGCTCCAAATTTCTCTTTTCTTATAAGGGCATCTGTCATATTGGATTTAGAGCCCACCCCAATCTGATGTGACTTCATCTTAACTTGGTTACATCTGCATAGACACTATTTACACATAAGGTTTTGTTCTGAGGTTCTGGGTGGACATGAACTTTGAGGGGAAACTATTCAACCCTATGCAATCCCTGAAGCACAGAGCCCTAGACCTAAAGACATTGTATGTGTGTAAAACAACAAGTTCCACTAAAGAATTTGGACTATTTCCTTCATAAAATCAGTTTAATATGATCTGACTCATATTCACTTTGAAATTTGACATCTATTTTATCTTATTGCTACATTCAAAACTTCAGATTAAATATATCATTGTAAGCACGTATGTCTAGCCACTAATAAACTTACCATAATGTCTAGAAAAGAGTGATTCTATATAAAATAACTAGGAAGCAAACATATAAATTACGATCAGTAATGTAGTTAAGTAATGCACAAAAATGTTGCAAGAACAACATACATATGAAAATATATGGGTCACAGCTAAGGACAGTGGATAATGGTTGTACAACCTGTGAATATAATAAAAGTAATTGAACTGTATGCTTTAAAAGTGTGAATTTTACAATATGTGAATTTTGTCTCAATAAAGCTGTTTTAAAAATGGTGAAAGAATTGTCAGCCTGAGATGAGATTAATTGAAGCCCATTCTTTGGAGAAAATCTACTTTAAGATGTTTTCAAGAAATTGAAAAGTGTAAATTTAAAATTGTGAATTAGTTTTTAAAATATCTGTATCCTAATTCATGTGTGTGTGATTGCTATTCATGTTGAATTTATGTGTGTGTGATTGCTATTCATGTTGAAATTATGTTCATATTTAAAATGCTAAATAATTGAGAAACTTAACTATTATTTGATTTTATGCAAATACTGATGTAGATTTATATCAATTAATAAGTGCACAATTTTACTCTTATGTATATCATAGGCTGAAGGGAGAATTTCTAAATCTTCAAATTATCAAATAAAAGTAACCTAATTCTTCACAGGATATAGATTGGAACTACATTTTGCTTCCATCAAAAAAACATATTGCTACCTAGTTGGGGAGAGGTACAGACAGGGTAGGGAGGGCACTGTTATTAGGTTTTAATCTTATTTAACGTCTCCATTAATCATCTAGTAGAGAAAGACATGCAAGCTAATGAAACTTAAATCACAATAAATTGTCAAGTGTTTTAACACCAATTAGCACAGAAATGATAAAAAGAGACCTTCAGTGATTAAAGGGCAACCACAAAATGAGATTCAACTTGGAAAACATAATACGGTTGGCAAGTAGTCCTTGGGATGAAAAACAAAAATGTGTAACTGCTATTAAGGTCATCATTTTAAAGATAAGTGAAGGATATGTAATGAAACTCACCAAGTTTCTACTTTTTTCAATGTTGAGTTACACATACATTTTCCTATTTTAACCCAATTTCATTTTAAGTTACCAAATAGACATCTTTTCTCACTAGCTAGCTGATGGAATTCCTAGGCAAATAATTACTATTAGCAGTTTTTTACCTTTGAATTAATATTTCTCCTGTCATAGAATAGAACCTTGGGAATGGTGGGGAAGGGGAAATGAAGAGGTTAAGGGATTAAAAAAAAAAAAAAAGAAATTCAAAAGGATAACCAGTATGGAAATTTCATTAACCATCATGTAGAAATTAAAATAAAAAATTATAAATAGTTGATGATATCTTTAGAGTTGGTTTGTCCTAGGGATGGATTAAGATAAGTTTTTAAACTACAGTTACCATCTCAGAGAACCAGCTTTCATTAGTTCATTTAACAATTTCTAATGGCTTTGTAAACTATTCAGTTTATCTAGATTTTATACTTTTTAATCATAGCTCCAGCTACTAAAAGTGGTGCTAATTATTCTTTAACATAGGGAAAGAGAGAATAATAAATGTAAGTCCAAGCAAAGAAAATTTGAGCAAACAGAATCTCACAAATTACTCCTATAATACAGAAAGAAAGAATAACTATCTTTTCATGGAGTTATTTTGATGTGATTGTAATCATTAACTTTAGGAATGACTCCAAATCTTAAACTTTACACAAGTTTATTACATATTTTGTCATAATTATATAAAGAAAAAGGGCTAATTTTAAAACAGAAGTTGAATTTTCATGCCAAAATTTTATATCCACAATTAACAATTTCATTTCCGATATGTTACAAATACACAAGCGTCTATATTTCCTATATGTTTCAAATATGACAAGCTTCAAAAATACCTTTTAAAACATACAATGATAAAAATCAAAATATACGGGAAATGTACCATGTAGATAGTTTATATTTGATAGGTATGGAAAGGTAAGCACCTTTGTAAAAATCACAAAGTAACTATTTCTGCTTCAGAATAGATATATTTAAAAAACCTTAAAATAATAACATGCTTTTAAATAAAAAGATTCCGAAAAATAAAGAATAAAATTCCTTATAGCAACAAATGACAACTGTGCACATATTTTATTACTTTCCACAAAACATTAATTACTTAAGAAAATGAGAATTAGCTGGGCGCGGTGGCTCACGCCTGTAATCCCAGCACTTTGGGAAGTCGAGGTGGGTGGATCACGAGGTCAGAAGATCGAGACCATCCTGGCTAACATGGTGAAATTCCGTCTCTACTAAAAAAAAAAAAAAAATTAGCCGGGCGTGTGTCGGGCGCCTGTAGTCTCCCAGTTACTTGGGGAGGCTGAGCCAGGAGAATGGCGTGAACCCAGGAGGCGGAGCTTGCAGTGAGCCGAGATTCTGCCACTGCACTCCAGCCTGGGAGATAGAGTGAGACTCCGCCTCAAAAAAAAAAAAAAAAAAAAAGAGAGAATTGAGATTTATTACATGAGAATTGAACTGAAGCTGCTCCAGCAAAATACTCAAATGGTTGAAAAAAGGCAAACTTGTTTTGAACTGTCTTATAAAAATCAATTACCTTGTTGACTTTGATAATTTTGTTTGGAAACATTTTAAATGCAGTGATTGTTCTGTTCATTACAAAGGTGAATATCAGCTGCATCTAGGAATCAAGCCACACTGGGCCTGATTTACACCTACTTCTGCATCTCTTGCACATCTTTACTGTGGATGGTCCTCACTTTGATGTTGATGACAGGATGAAAGCAAAGGAAAAATAAAATCAGGATGAACAGCAATGTATTTTTCCAAGGCAACAGCAGATGGATAATCTGTATTTATAGACATTTTACCCAAAATATGCCTACCTATACAATTAATTTTAAAAACTGAAATTATTTTTGAATAATAATTTAACTTTGGGTAATTTCTGTTGTGCATTTCTGGAAGTTTAAAACTTAATCTACACCTTTTCCCTAAGAACGGACCTTAGGCAGAACTATGTCTTGACACTAAATTCTCGTTTTGTCCCATTATTCTATTTTGACGTAGAGGCATTCTACTTTATCCATAATGAAATAAAAATATGTTCCAGTATTTTTTTGAAACACAGATGTATTTCAACCATTAATAAAATATGCCTCCTTTTTCGTGCCATATGAGGTGAAATAATTATACGTTAGTAGCCATTGCATAGAACAGTCTTTTCTACAAAGTACACTGTAGCATGAATCCAGGGATTTCCCACCTTTATATATAAAATCAGGGATCTATTTCAAACTAAAAAAAAATATAGAGTATAGTGCTCTCACAATGAAGGTGAAGTACTATTACCATGGAGAATAGAAATATTTTAGCCTAAAGACTATTGACATCTTTCTGGAGGAAACTGAAAGCTCTCTCACGGGTCCTGAAAATTTTAGAAAGGCTTGCCATTAGAAAAACACTCTCTGCAGTAGCCCAAAACTGTACTTTTGTCAATTTGTGCCCATTCTAATTCAAACAACACTGGAACTCTCAACCCCTGGTAGAAAAGTTACAATTGACAACATTCTTCCCCATGTCTATAAACAGATCATCTTAGTGTACATATGAGAAGGACATATGAGTGGATACAAGTATCCTAATTCTTTCTGAGGGTTATGTGAGGGGATCATTTTCAGGCAATTTAAAAGATTAAGTAAACTAAGTAAAAATTAAGTTGCAAATACATTGTGAGGAAAATTATTTTAATATTAGTACATAAATATAAGTCATATCAGAGTAAATATTTCAAGTTCAAAAGTTAGTATTTCTTTTATAACAGTAACAGTAATGAGTTATTTTTTTATTTATATATGCAAGGCACTGTCCTTAATGCTTTGATTCAGTACTGTAAGTAATCCTTACTTCTAAACCTTACTACTACTCTATGAGGTATTACTACTAATTCTTACTTACTACTCTATGAGGTGTTCATGGTTGTTTTCAATAAATAAGATGAGACAAGTGAGTTTACTAATCATATTAGACTAAATTATGCTACAGTATTACATAAGCAAAAAAATGACCCAAATCTTAGAGGATTAAGACAACGAAGCCTAATTTCATGCACACAGAAATTGTGCTGTGCTTTTTAAGTGTCTTTTTAGGGCAGCAGCCCTTGGTGTGTGTCCACTCAGTGGTCCATTCGACCAAATTGGCACTGACAAACAGTCTTACATGAGTTCATGAACAAATAGAAGACTGGAATACTGATGAACATACTAAGCCTAACTTAGAAGGTTATAGAAGAGCCTGCTGCACTCTTCTCTAAACCAAATTCCTTTTCTTTCTTAGCACACAGCTTATGAAATATCCCAGCTTCTTTTGTGGCCTTGTAACTGAGTTCCAACAACGAAATATGAGTAGTAGTGATAGATTTCATTTCCAGCCCAGTCTTATACAAAATTCCCATGCATAATCCCCAGGTGCTTTTCCCTTCTGCCTTCTTGATGCAGATAAGCTCAGGGGCCCTGGAAGCCGTATGTTAAAGATGGACCAGACCCCAAATGGAAAGAGTCTGGATCACTGAATCACTTCTTAGAAGGAAGTTGCCATCAATGAAGAATACTCACTACATAGGTTGGTGAGTGAGGGATGAATTATCATCTTGCTCCAGCCACTATCAAGTTTACATAAGATAGCTTGCTAATTTCATTAATTGTAAAACATACATCTTTCTGTTTTAAAATATAACACCTCTACAGTCAGGATTCATCATACAGTCAATGGTGTATTAATAGTATTTGGTAGTACTTCTTTCTTCATTATAAAATAATGTGCTATCCCAGTCAATAGTGGTGTATTAGATTTGGTGAAATATGGCAGTCCACTGTGGGTCATCTGCACTTATCTAATTACTGAATGCACTGGACTGCATTGTGTAAGATAGCTGCTTGGTTCACGGTATTACGCTTTCTTAACAAATTTTATTTCAAAATGTTTTATTTTTTTTCCTTCCCATTCAAAAGTTCACCTGGAAAAACATGAATATTATGGTAGTCATCTTTTCTTTTTCTTTTTCTTTTTTTTCTTTTTTTCTTTTTGAGATGGAGTCTCACTCTGTCGCCCAGGCTAGAGTGCAGTGGCATGATCTCAGCTCACAGCAAACCCTGCCTCCCAAGTTCATGCCATTCTCTTGTCTCAGCCTCCCAAGTGGTAGTCATCTTTTCTAATTCCGTTCCAGATCTATTGGTAAAAAATGATTTTAAGTGGATTTTCTGTTATTTACAAAATCCAAAATCTGTGATATAAAATGCTAATATTCCACTTTTTTTTTTTTTTTCCAGAAAGGAAGCTGCTGTTGGCTACACAGGTAATAAGACTGGTATAAATTAAAATTATATCTACCACAAATTACAGTTCAAGTACTCATAAAAGGTAAAGCTCCCCAAAAGGTAAAAGTACAACATAGGGATAAGGATCAACTGCTATTGGTTAAAGCTAAGTCTACACTGAGTGGCAACAGCATGATTAGGATGGTGAGAATATGGACTTTGAATCCTATCTCCGAATGTACTAGCTTTGTGAACCTAAGGGTGATATTTAAGCCCACTGAGTGTAGTTTACTTATCTATCAAACTGCAATAATATTTATTTTACAAAATTCTTGAAAGGATGAATAAATATATAAATAATTGGCATCTTGTAAATGTTAGATCCTTCTCCCCATCCTCTTTGACTTATAGAATTTTCAGTTGAACTTTTACATTTGTCTGATTTATGACAAATAGATGAAAGTGTAAAGAAATTAACTGTGATCTCACATTGCCTGTTTTAATGAAAAAGTAAAAGGAAAACTAAACCATTTCCTGTGTGCCTCATTAGCACAGTAAAATCTAATTTTCTCTCATTTCTTTCACTTCCTATGGGAAAGAAAAAGTGATTTTTGGAACTCATGGTCACATATCACAATCTCTTTATATCTCTACAGATTTGTTCTTTGTAAAATAGAACCTAAATTTGAGTCCACTTTCAGGCCGCATAGCTGACAGAAAGGTGATGGTGTATTTTTTGGGGAAATGGCAGAAGCACTTACTTGTGAAATTCCCCCAGTTGTTCAAATCTCACAAAGGAACTGGACATATTCCCACACCTGACTCCCAAATGTGAAAGTATTAGGAGGTGGGGCCTTTGGGTATCATTAGGTCATGAAGTCAGGGTCCTCAGGAATGGTACTAATCCTTTTATAAAAGAAACTCTATAGAGCTCCTTCACCCCTTCCACCACGTGAGAATATACCCAGAAGATTAAAGTCTGTGAACAGGAAGTGGGCTCTCACCATAGACCAAATCTGCCGCCATCTTGATCTTGGCTTTTGCAGCCTTCAGAACATGACTTATAAATGAATTTTTGTTTATAAGCCATGGAGTCTATGGCAGTCTGTTACAGCAACCAGAACTGACTAAGATACACACAAAACTAGAAAATCCACTTTTACAAATAGTTATAACGCTGTTTCCTTACAGCACTAGCAGTTTGCAACCATCTCAGGTCCTATAATATATGGGTGCTGAGAAATTCTAAACAGTGAATATTCTTTTTCACAATATTAGTGGAGGAACAAACAGTCACAGCAAGGTTTTCTACTGCACATCCGAATCTGGAAGATGTAGTTGTGTATTCTGTATAATTTAAGAGCAAAGCAATGATTGTAATGAGTTTCTTCTTTTAGAAGGAGTACTGATTTAGAGAACTGTATAAGCAACCTTGTGAATTCTGAATGATATTTGAGGCAAGAAATATTAGAAAAAGATGGAAATGAATTTATTAGATAAAATCTTGGAAACATTATCATTTCCTCATTAAAAGAAGTGAGATAAACAACAAAAATATAGGGTTGATCATCTCATATTTAAGTAGAGATTTTATTAAAGCACAACATATGTGAACACAAAGATAGTAACTGTTCAGCTCACAGCATTTAAACCACTCAACGTACCCATGTAATCAACAGACAGATTCGGAAATAGAAAATTATCATATATCCTCTATTATTCCCTTCTGAGTCACTGTGTCTCCCCCAAAACATCATCCTAACTTCTATCATCAGTTTTGCTAATTTCCAACTTTATATAGTGGAATTACAGTGTGCACTCGTTAGTTATAGGCTTAATTTTTTTTAATATTGTATTATGAGATAAACCCAAGCTGTTATGCAGTAGTTTCTTCACTTTCATTGCCATGTAATATTTTATTAAATGGATACATAATATCATTATCCATTCCACTATTGATAAGCATTAAGGTTGTTTCCAATTTGGTGTCATTCCAAATAGTACTGCTATGCATATTTTTATATATAAATTGTGGTGAATGCATACGGACAATTCTGGGGTGTATATACAGAAATAGATTGCTTAGTCATAATATATGTGCATGCTTAGACTTAGCGGTGTAAGCAACTTTCCAAACTTTCCAAAGAGATTATATCAATCTATATTTCCACCAGAAGCATATGAGACTTTTTAATAACAATAGGTGGTATCATTTTTAAAATGTTTATTGAATTTAATAAAAATGTGGCAATGTATTTCATTAGGTTTTACTTGGTATTTTTTTCACCATTAATGGTATTGAGTACTTTTACTTATGTTTATTGACTTTTTGAATAAACTCTTTTGTAAAGCAACTGCTCAAATCTTTCTCCATTTTTTAAATTTCATTGCTTTTTATGCTAACTGGTTTGTAGTTCTTATATGTTCTGAATATAAAATTAAATTTGGGACTATATTGAGTGTATTGATCAATGTAAAAAAATGTATATCTTCGCAGTAATAAATATTTCAAATTACAATTGTGGTAAAGATTCTCTTTATTTAGGCATTTCATATTTTCTCTAATAAAGTTTAGTGGATCCTTATGTAGAGATTTTGTACATCTTTCATTAGATATATTACTGAATATTTCTTTTTTTAAAAAATATTATTGCAAATAGTAATGTTGCATTTTCTTTTTGTTGTGTTGTTCTGTATTGCTATTGTATCCAAATACTTTGCTAAATCCACTGATAGATTCTTATAGTTTGTTGCTCTAGTCCTTTACTTTCTATGAGCAAAATCATATTACATGTGAATGTCAATTTTATTGTTTCCTTTTCAATTATTTTGCCTAACATTTTTCTTTGGTTTTACTGCCCTTAATAGAACCTCCTTTGAAACGCTGAGTAACTATGAGGAGAGTAGGCATCTTTGGGTTCTTTCTTGAGTCTTAAAAAAAGAACTTCACAAAATTTCTCCAGAAATTTATTTTTATTATTTTTTGTAGAATTTGTAGTCAGATTAAGAAAGTTTCTTAAAATTCTAGTATCCTAAGTTATTTTTAAAAACGTAAATGGTATCACATTTATCAAATATTTTCTTATACCTATTGAGATGATCATATAATTTTCCCTGCAGTTAATTATGTTGGTTGATTTTTTGATTTTACTAATCCAAAATTTTTGATACAATAAATGTAAACAAACTGTGATAAATAATTGTATTTTATGTATTGCTATGTTCCATTTACTTGATTTTTATTTAGGATTTTTGCATTTATGCTCAGGTGAGAGATGGGCCTCTAATTTTATTTCTTTCAATGTCCTCAGCATATTTTTGTTTCAAGGTTATGCTGGCCTCATCAAACAATACAGAAAATACTGTTTTTTTTTTTTAATTCACTGATGAACCTTCTTAAAACATTGATGATATTGTATGTTAAATGTTTCCCTAGTGACCACTAAAATTGTATGTGGCTGGTGATGTTTTCTAAGAAGGTTTTAAAATACTAAATTTAATTTTTAAAATAGATACAAGACTGATGTCACAGTCTACCTGCTGGGCCACCAAAACAATGCCAGGGGAGAAAGCAGTTATTGGTAACTATTTTCTCCTACTGTGTATCAAAATGGACAACATTAAGGTGTCATCTACAAACAGATCACCTTCCATACAAGAACTAGAGATTGATTTGCTGGGATAGTGTATTTCATCCACTAAAGAGAATTATTGTACTACATGAATTTTAATAATATACCATTTTCCTTCTGATATTTCTTTGAAAATTTCCAAGCAGATAATTGCAAAGCAAGAATATAATGACTTTTGAACTTTTCAATTGTGCATGGGATAAAACATATAGCTTTCCTGAATCATTCCAGTAAATTTTCCTAAAATCATTATTTTACTTTGGAGCAAAGTTGGCAAGGAAAAATGTTCCTGATTAAAAGGTAACTTACTGATGTTGTTATGTGGCCATTTTATGTTATGTGTGTTTTATATGTTAATAGGTTATATGGCCATTCTGTTATGTGGCCATTCTTTCTTTATTTTTTTTTAAATTATACTTTAAGTTCTAGGGTACATGTGCACAATGTGCAGGTTTGTTACATATGTATACATGTGCCATGTGGGTGTGCTGCACCCATTAACTCGTCATTTACATTAGGTGTATCTCCTAATGCCATCCCTCCCCCGTGCCCCCACCCACAACGGACCCCAGTGTGTGATGTTCCCCTTCCTGTGTCCAAGTGTTCTCATTGTTGAATTCCCATCTAATTGTGGACATAATGTAAAGGTCACCTCTAGCATTGATCTGAGATCAGGGAAGATTCTGAGAGCTATGAGACATTCTTAAAGTGCTTTATACATACTGGGACATAGAATCCATTTACAAATGTGCTTTCATTGTCCTTTTAGTCAATAATAGAATTAACTGGATTTGCACTTGTATGTAGAGTTAAAAGGAAACCTCTTAGACTAACTGACCTTTTTAAAGCACACGCATACACACACATACACATACACACACACACTTACACACACACACATACACACACATACAAATCTGCATTGTCTTATTAGGAAAGATTGAAAATATATTATTGTATGTGTTTGCTTTCTTTAAAATAGATATCATATACATTTAAATAGCTATTATCCCCACGAAAACAGCATATTCTAAATTTCCCAATGAATTTTTTTAGTGGATGAGGAGACAAATTTTAAAAGAAGGAGCAGAACATACAAGCTGTCATGCATAGGTAGTGCCCTAAACTCTTATCGCTATAGAAGTACAGAATGAAATAAACAGATGAGGCAAATATAGATAAAGGAAAATTCAATGTAAATTGTCCTTGGGGGAAAAAGGGTAAAAATATTGCCTCTCATAGTGGAAAACATTTGATTAAAGGATTAAATACTGAAAAAAATAAAATAAAATAGAAGCAAGATAATTATGCTTTTCTATTTACTTCCATTTCCATTTTGGCAAATTTATAATTTTTTGCTCTTCATTCTATGTTGTATTTCTTCACTCTTGATTGGGATCATATACCCTCTCTGTTTGTCTGCTGGTATTTTGTCTACTTTGTTGTTGTTTTTTTTTTTTAACTGAGAAAGACATGTGAAAAGTTTTCCAATACGTTTGCGATCATATTAATTTCCTTTTTATATCTGTCAATTTATACTTTACATGGGATACACCTATGTTATTATATACCTGTGTATGTATGTTTAGAATTGATAATCTCCCTGACACAAGGACCTATTATCATTTTAAAATAACTTTCTTTGGCTCTGGTAATTTTTCTTGTCTAAAGTCTTGCATAGTTACACTAACTTTCTTCTTCTTATTGTTTCTTTTTTTATTGTATGTTTTTCCATTCTTTTATAATATTCATCTATTGTTTGTTGGTGGTGATGCTTTTAATTTAGGAGTTTTTGTTTGTTTGTTTTTTGAGATGGGGGTCTTCAATGTTGCCTAGGTTGGCCTCGAATTCCTGGGCTCAAGTGATTTTCCCACCTCAAGTTTGTCTTAAAAAAAAATTAGATTCCTTTTTGAACTCCAGAATTATATTATTTGATTTGATTATGTATTATCTTTGGAATTATTGAAATTGCTTAAGTATTGGGATTTACGTATATCTGTTGCATCACATATTTTCTTCTTCTCTCTTACCTGATGTTCTGCTGGTAGATTAATCAATTACCTTTAATTATTTATTTCTTCATGAGACTCGTAATTTTACACTCTTTTACTCTTCTATTACTCAAGAAATTACAACCTGAATCTTTTTGACTTAATAAGATTTGATATGAGTGAGTATTTTCACTACTAAATTCCAGATGCTAAAGTTTAAAAATAACGTGGCATCATATATGCCCTCCTACCTTTTGTGCAATTGTTGCCAAGAATCTTAATTATACATATAATTTTAATTACACACATTGGTATTAATGTTTTATATATTAATCCTTTTCATTGTTCTCTGTTTTTCTCTGCCTTTTTATGATTCTGTTCAAAAGCTAGAAATTCAGCACAAGTGATAAATCAAAAAAAAAATTGAAAAGGAAAGGAAGGAGTATTAAAATCCATTGATTTACTACTACATGTCAGGTAGCTTGCATTGTGTTAATAACAACGAAATTAATCATTTCCTATATGCCATGAGCCACACACTATCCTAAATCCTTCATATGCAATATACCTTTAAAACTTCAGAAAAACCTTCTAAAATTTTGGTTAACTTCTTGTGTATATATGAAAATAAGTAAAGCTCACCTTTCAGTCAACAAATATATGGTCTATCCTTTTATAGGCTAGAAACTGTTTGAAGTACTGGAGATACAGCAAAGAACCAGACAAACAAAATACTAGTAATTGTGGTGGCTACTTTCTAATGTAAATGAACAGACAATAAAAAATAAACAAGCTAATCAATATATGAATGACTATAAGATATGAAAGATGATGATAAGTGCTATGGAAAAAAATTAAGTATGCATTTGGTTTGCTATTTCATATAAAATGGAGAGAAATGTCTTCGGTGTAAACTTTATTTGAGGAAATACCTGAAGAAAATATTAGGTTCTAAAAATCAGATATGACTCAGAAAAGTTTAAAAATTACATAAAATTTTGAAATTACTAAAATGTCAAGTCAGTGTCCCCATTAATAGGCTTGTTCCACATATCCACAAAGGTAATAAATACTAGGCAATACAGAGAAATAAATATAGGCAATACAGAGAAAAAATTCAGGCCATAAGGAAGTTTTAACCTTTTTTCAGATTAATATTTTACAAACCCATCACTCTTTGTATTTTATCTGTTCTGCTTTCTTGCCTAATGGCAAGAGAAATTCTTGTTTTTCTCTCATTCTTTCTCTCTGTTATCTATACATACACACAAGGTATCCTTCAGATCTTATTACAGTCCTAAGCTCTTGATAAATAGATGGATAGATGGATGTATGGATAGACAGGTGGATAGACAGAGCTGCCTACCTACTAATTTAAATATATGTTTGGGGAAACAAGTATACAGACATTTTAAGTTTACTCAAAGTTATACTCAAGAATTTCTCTGTTTTCTTGTAATCATGGTCAACTAATGTCAATTAAAAATGCATACTTCATGATAAAAAGCAATGAGCTCTACTTTATATAAGGAAAAAAATAAATTCTGTTTTAAAACATTTCTATTATCCATATATTTCTGTTCTCTCTCTCCCAAAACGTTACAAAAAACTATTTTTACAATAAGTACACATTTGTTATTGCAGCAGGAAGGGTGGGGAGGGAGAAACTAATGAAAAGAGGAAAAATTTTAGAAAAGACTAATTAAGTATCCAATAAGTAGTGTTATTAGGTAAAATACAGAACATCTAGTTAAATGTGAGTGTCAAATAAACAACAAATGAGGGTTTTGTGACATATATTTGTCTCAAATATTGCATGGAACAGACAAACTTTTGTATGAAATTCAAGTGTAATCGTGTATTTTTTGTATTTCTATTTGCTAAATATGACAGCCCTAGTGGGAGAAATAGCTCCTAAGATAATCCAGAAACTAAACCAATGCAGTAGAAAGAGAACTTAAAATCATAAGAAAAATAAAGACTCTCATGAAGTAGGCTGTCATGACTTTCTGTGGCTTCAGGGATTTTAGATGTTGAAAGAGAGTAGATAGGATTGGAGATACGGGGTAGGGAGCAAAAGACAGAGACAAACTAATTTAGCTATGGGAGTTGATTAAGGAAATCTCACATGAAAACTCAATTATTTTTACCTAAGAAAAGTATAATATTTCTTCTCCTGAAAGCAGTATGTTGATCAGTCTTCCTAGTTTGATTAAATGATTGAGAGTTTTTATTTTCCTTTTCTTAATTTGTTTTCATAAATACTTTGGAAGATTCTTCTGGTTCTATTTTTCTATTTTGTAGAGGTAAATTCACAGGCATCTGCTACTTGCAGATGCTGGGGCATCTTTGAATGTCACTTAACTACCCGATATCCAAAAGATTCTAAGAACTATTTCAGTAATTATTTATTATTATGTTGATTCTCATACAAATGTAATTTTCACTTGCAGAGTATATTTTGGAAAAGATCCCATATATGCTAATAACTGATATATTCACATGTAAATAAATACATATGTATAAAAATATGTTTAAGTTACACATGTAAAGTAAAAACAACTTTACTGTATTTGTAGGCAAAGTCTGAAGTTCTTTAAACCACATTGTATAATGTGTTATGTAGATAGAGACTCCAAGTTAAAAAGGGCTTATTAACATTTGCAAAGATGTTAGAACAAAACAAGGCAACAAAAAAACACAAAAATAATTTTACAAAATAAGTTTATACTATTGCCATGTTGAAATGATTAAATCTTGGACACAAATTACTATGACAGACAGAATTAGATTATTTGCCAGCTAAGTATTACTTGAGTATATTCATTGATTGTGTTTCTTTAACGTTCAGTCAGCTTTATATAGAATAAACTGAGTAGGTTTATCCAAATTAGTAATTAAGGCTAGATTTTAATCTTAATTTTAGTTTTATTATTTTATTTTATTTTTATTTTGAATGTCTTAACACATTTCTTTTTCATGTAAAATTTTATTTTTAAAGTGTTTAATTCTTTACGACTATAATAAAAATATAAAAAGTGATGAAAACCAAACCTATTGAAAATAATTGTAATTATTAGCAACTATTAAATAGAAATTACTTAGCAAATTTGTTCTTTACACAGCAATCTCTGAGTGCACTATTCTTGTCAAAAACATTTAAAGACAGTTTGCATTTACATTCCAGTGTGCTGCTTCTAAAGGTCATTTTTGTAAAGCTCGCACGTAAAGATAAAAAGCAAAGAAGCTACATTTATTTTTACATTAACCTCTCATCAAAACTAGGACTGAATTGCCACAGGGAAATATGGTACTCGTGGCATTTTCTCAGATAATGACATAGGTTTTATTTGACACTTTTAATATTTCAAACTTAAGAGAAGAAAAAATAATGTCTAACATTTAATATTCTGCATACTCTTTGCTTGTGTCATTCAATTTCTACACTGAAACAGATTATACACTTACATAGTGTGTATTTGAAATATATCTGAGGAAATGTTAATAGAAGGACTATTTATGACATGTGGACAATTAAGAAAAATCAGAAAGGTTCAGTAAGCACCTCAGGGCTGGTAAGAGTTAGGAGCTGTTAATACACTTAGGTCTAGAGAAGTGAGAAAAGAAAACAGTTATTGGAACTGGAAAATGTTAGTAGTTGTAAGAGTGGGCTCCCAGTTAGGTACTGTGGCCTTTAGTAAACTGGCAGAAGTCAGAGACATATACACCAAACCTTAATCTCCTCCCTCCATCAGCTCCTTTGCAGGTACTTTCCGTTGGTCAAACGCAAAGCCACGAAAAAGGAGCTCACTGATGCAGTTGACATCGCGTAGAATGGGAAAGGGAGAAAAGAGGATTTGGAGAAGCAATAAAAAATATCCAGCACAGTTCACTCTTTATCTCTTCTTATATCTATCATCTCATTATCTAGTCTTGTTCTTTTTCTTGACAAGAAAATGTATGTCTTCATACAATAATATCACAAGTTTCCATTTCATTATGGGATGATAGCACTGTAAATATCCTCCATCCTAAAATCTAAAACTTTAGTCATCACCATTTGTTTTAATATAATGGGAGAGAAAGAAACAATTTTTAAAAATCTAGCTTTAACAGTCCTATTTCTGTAACTTCTCTTTTGCAAGACCCATTTAATATTCCTCTTAGTATCTGCCATCATCCAAACTGGATAGAATTCTTTACCAAGTGGAGTGATCCAAACCTTTATTCCTGGGATCTGAATTCTCTGTGGCTCTATATCTTTATCACATTGCTGCAGTGTTCCAATGACTATCCCCTTACTACTGTGTAAGGGTATATTAAAAGGCAAACCAGTCAATCCTCTGGT
The DNA here is from genome assembly GCF_000951035.1 of Colobus angolensis palliatus. NCBI lineage: Eukaryota > Metazoa > Chordata > Mammalia > Primates > Cercopithecidae > Colobus > Colobus angolensis. The sequence goes on from NW_012113697.1 coordinate 7,088,751, forward strand.
TCTAGATATTGTCTTCCTTGCTCTTTTGTATAGCAGCTATCCACTTTCTCCTTGATGACCAAGAATAATCATCTTGCCATGAAAGTGCCCCTCTTCTATGCAAGGCATGAGGATCACAGAGAGCAATATCAGTTTCTTATTTAAAAAAAAATGCAACCATGATCTTTATTAATTATAACATTTCTACTTTGGATATTAGAGCTTTGAAAGCCATTAAAACCCAGGTCAGAGAGACGGTAAGCAGAAATTTCTTCAGTTATTTATTTTGTGTAATCACTAGGAGAGAAGTTTTCCACCCCAACTTTTCAGCTCCTAAATGTATTCTAGCTGTAGGAAAAATGGTAACATAATTGGCTTCTGGTTTATGGTAGAAGCCAATTATGGTTTATGAATGGAGAATGCCATGATCCTAAAGAGATTTGTCTCCTAGTAAGTACAGTACTATACTTTTAGCAGGCTATTCCACCACTCTATAAAGCTAGAACACTTGAATTCCATGGATGTTAGCCCATTGCTTTACTTCTTTGCCATAAAAATGGATAATATACACTTTGATTGGTGATAATATTATATGGAATATCACAGAAATGAATGTCTAGGAGTCTCTGAACAGTGTTGCTCTCAGGAGTTACTATGGTTTGAATGTCTCTCATCCAAAATTAATGTTGAAACTTAATCTCCAATGAAACAGTACGAAAACAGGGGCCTTTAAGAGGTGATTGCATCATGATGGCTCACCCTTCATAAATGGATTAATCCTTTCATGGATTAATGGGTTAATAGATTAATTGATTATTATGGGAGTGGGTTTGTTATCACAAGAGTGCATCTGTTATAAAAAGACAGCTTGGCTTTCTTTCATGAGCCCCCTTCACCATGTGATGCCCTGGGCCATAATAGAACTCTGCAGAGAAACCCCACCAGCAAGAAAGCCCTCACAAGATACAGACCCTAGACCTTGGATTTGCCAACTTCCAGAGCAGTAAAATAAAAATGTATTTTCTTTATAAATTACCCAGTCTCAGGTTTTTAGTTATATCACCAGAAAACAAACTGAAACAGAAGTGTTACAGGGAGAAAGGTATATTTGCAACTCAGATTTATCTTTCCCTGAATGAATAAATTACTGGTCATCCATGATGAAAGGGGTCCAATGTAATGAGCCTGCTACCAGATGGATGGCTGCTCTTTTAAAAAAACAATGTTATATTAGGGGGTCAGGATTGGCCTCTGGGGTTGACAGCTAAGATGCTTAGTAATGTCAGCAGCCAGATCAGCTATACTGAGGGTAATTCTAAACTGCAGAAGTCATGCATGGACTTCATGCTCACCTTTATGGACAATTTGTAGGTGGACCCATTAAGCAAGCAGAAAAATGTCTGGGAAAAAGTCAATGACATCCACCTGAATGGTCAAAGTCTCCATCCTTTTATTTAAAGCCTCCTCTTAAATGAACCTTCTATGATGATCATTTACAGTGAACACAATTATCTTCATCATTGGCTCCTATGCCCAGAGTTCATTCAATTACCTCTACTCAGACTGATTACCCACCTTGAATTTTTTTTCAAGGGCTTTACCCATTAACCAACCCATTAGATAGTATAGATATTTTCCTTGGAGAGTCCCTCCTTACATATAAAATAACAAATAGCTGTACTGCCCCAATTTCTATTCACTAGGAGGATTTCCCTTTACTACAATTTTTAAAATTATTTTTATGTATTTATTTATTTATTTTTGAGATGGAGTCTCACTCTGTCACCCAGGCTGGAGTACAGTGACATGATCTTGACTCACTGCAACCTCCGCCTGCTGGTTTCAAACGGTTCTCCTGCCTCAGCCTTCCGAATACCTGGGACTATAGGCATGTGCCACCACACGCGGCTAATTTTTCTATTTTTAGTAGAGACCGGGTTTCACCATGTTGGCCAGGATGGTCTCGAACTCCTGACCTCAAAAGACTGGCCAACCTTGGCCTCCCAAAATGCTTGGATAATAGACATGAGCCACTGCCTGTTATAATATAATTGCCTGTAAATAACACAAGTATTTACTCTGTAGGATGGGGAACAAATGTGGGAATTCTTCCAGTTAAAAAGTACATGCATTCTTACTATTGATTAGGGGACTACAAAAGTACCACAGAATTGGTCTGGGATCCCACTGGATCTACTTGAGCCAAGACTTCATCTGTTCCATGACCTCCAGAAGCTCCTAATTATCTGGGAAAACCACACTGGTTTTCAAGTTCCCAAAGATTAGCATGATTTCAGAACATCATCCGATAACTACTGAAAAATCTGGGTATCTTTTCTTCTATATACCCAATCCTGGTCTTGCAGGATCCTTGGGGTGTCGCTTTTCTAGCCAGAAACCTCTGTGTCTGGTGGTGTCTTTGCCTGACTTTTGCTTGGACCAGCTTGGCTTGTTCTTGACCACTTGGCCTGGCCAGCTGTGCTCGGCTCACGCTACCAGCCCGGATCCCATGCCTGCCAAGGGCAAGCCAGGCGTGCAGCAGTAAGTGGTGTGTGAGTGAGTAAGTGAGTGAGCATGGGGTCCAGCCACTGTGCACAGTCAGGAATGCAGGCTGCTGCAGTGAGGCAGAGAGCTCACAGGCGTCGGCTCTCTGCAAGGCTGTGGCTGGACCGGGTGCACAGCAAGCAGCTTCCCTGGTTGGCACTGATGAATGCAGAAGCACCCAGAAGCTCAGAGACATCAGAAACTGCAGGGCCTCAAAGAGGGAGTCACAGCCCTGGCTTGGGCCCCCTAGGTCTGGGATCCCTGAAGGGGCACAGTTCTTCTCTTCCTCTCTTCGCCTGCAATGTGGTGAGCAAGGGGCATGTTTCAGCCATTCGTGTTATAGCTCTTCTAACCCTGCCGTCTGGCGGGCCCTGAGTTACTGTCCTGAGATCAGGAAGAATGAGCACACAGACAAGTGGAGTGTAAACAAGACAAAGAGGAGCAATAGAACAGCAGAGAACTGCTGTGGGTAGCTCCTTTCTGCAGCCAGGGTGTCCCTATGAATGTTCAGCCCTCAGCAGAGAGGAGGCAGCCCTGGGGTGGGTGGCTCCTCTCTGTTGGCAGGTTTTTCCATTGTCTCTGCAGCTCTTTGCAGAGAGGAGGCCCTGGAGTGGGTTGTTCCTCTCTGTAGCAGGTCATCCCTGGAGTGGGAAGCTCCTCTGGTTGTTCTGACATTCTCCAGCTATCAGCAGAGAAGGCATCTCCTCTCTGCAGCTGGTTATCCATCATCTGCTCATCTCTGACTGAGTCCAGAACCTCTATGGGCCTCAGAGGGTAAGAAGTGCAGGCTTATTTGTCCATGGGTAACCATGGGTGGTCATGGAAAATGCACCACAAGTTCTAACTCCAGTGCATGGGACTGGCAGCCCAGCTCCACAGCCTTCAGGCCCTCCCTGGCCTAAAGGTGAAGCCTCACTGGGGACCCACCCCATTCTGTCCAGGAACCTGTCTGCCTCCTGCTGCAGTTCATGGAGTCTGGGCTCTCCCCAACTTTGCTCCAAGATTGTAGTGGGCCTGGCAGCAGGGGGAAGCCAGGCAGTGGGAACAGACACTTCCAAGCCTACGAGGACAGGGAGGGCCTTCCCGAGCTGCAAGAGTGCAGGGATGCCTAGGTCTGCAGCCACAGTTTGGGCATCTGCAGCTGCACTCGAGAGAACAGAGCTCCTGCCTGTTCCATGGAGCAGCAGTCTGGGTCTGGGTCTACAGCTACGATTTGGGTAGCTGTAGCTGTGCCCAGGAAGGTGGGGCTACCACCTGCTCCACGGAGTGTGCAGCCAGGTCAGCACCTCCCTGCTACAGCCAGCATGATGACAGTGGCAGGCCATCTAGAGCAGCTGCTGCCACCACTGATACAAATGGCACTGGTACCTCTGGAGAAGGAGCTAAGGGGATTTTGAATACACACCTGTGGCTGTGTATCCAGAGCATTTCCTCATAGGGAATGAGCGTCTTTCCCAATCAATAAACTAGTTCTGTGAGATTGCTTAGTGCTGTGAACTAAGAAAGAGACTGAGAATCCATATGGTGGATATTTCTGCCTACCAGACCTAGGCTATTTCAGCCTATTTAAGCCTTGTAGGTATTATACATTATCTTAATACAAAGCCTATTTACTTCCTTCTTGGGCACCTGTGATCAATCAGCCATCACCACAGCTCCATGTATGTGAACACATTTTGATTAGCACTCCTTTCCTCTAGCTCGTATTTGGCTGTATATTAGAAACACCCAGGGAGTTTGGAAAAGCACTGTTGCCTGGGCCTCACCGCAGACCAATTCAGTCAAAACCACTGAAAGCAAGAGACAGGAATCTATACTTTTAAAACATACAGAAGGTGAGTAAAATGTGCAGCCAAGTTTGAGAAATACTGCTCTGTTGTGCTGTGATCATTTCACTCACCTTGTCTCTGAAGGTGAATTGTTACCACCTGATTACTGTAGCTGTATGATTTCTTTATTCACACTGAGACCTGATAATTCAATATTAAAGCAGGATCTCTGGTCCAGGAAAACACAGTCATCATAGAGCGTTTCAAAGATTAATATCCACCTGGCTAAGCCATCCCCTGTACTTAGTGAAGAATGTGTCCTCTCATGAGTTGTGGTGAAAGAGTAGTTTGTCAGATCCCAGACAGGATGATACCCTTGAACATCCTCATCTCCCTGCATCTTCAATTCCTCTCTCTATAATATGTTAAAGCAGGTCTTGTTTCAAAATCATATTGACTAAAAACACAGCAGACTGTAAATGCTATTACACAAATACTCAAGTCCTCTAGACAACTCACTGCATCCTGAGTCCTAGAAGAATAAATCTATATCAGTGAGCTCAAATAAAATATCACTGCGTTATTATTGATCTAACAATCTTAGGGCAGTTTCTATACAAGCACTCCTAACTTCTGCTTATAAAAAAATGCATGGCCCTGTTATTTATTTATGAATGTATGCATTGGTTTGTTTGTGTATTTATTTTACTCTAGATCCTCTTCGGTTTACTTTACTAGCATATGCTGAGATCGAAGTCTTATTACAGACCTAGAAGTAATCAGGAGAAAAGGGGGAAAATGAAGAGAATCAGAAATATCTTGTATGGCAATAGATGCTGTTATTATTGAAAGGTCTTTCAGAGAAGGCTGGTTTCTTCAGATAGGAGTAGGGATGTAGGAGGCATGAGAGTAGCTGATTCTGACAGCAGGGAACTTTCAGGGGAGCTTGTGGTTCAAAGTTCCAAGCTTTATTTATGCCTGTCTAAATGTTCCCAACCCCTATATTAAGGTTCCACTTCCCATCAGTTTCTTACTTTAATATAATAGAGCTGAAAGTATTTAGCATTTAATTGGAGCTGCAAACTCTGCAACCCTTACAATCAGGATGTGAGCTTATCTGACTCTTACCTTTCATTTTACCACAGAAGAGTGCTTCCTTCAAAGCTGCCATAGAGGCTTCCTGACTTTCCACGCATGTTCTGAACTTTCTCAACGGTCCATCAATTTGTCATTTTCAATGTGTACTTTTGGGGGGACCAGAAAAAGCAACCAGCTGACCCTATCATCGCTATAATTACTGTAATTATTTCCCTTAAAACTACATACTTTTATTGTACTTTATTCCTGACTCTACTAGGTTATTTGAGTAAGTGTGATGGCATGCATCCCATGGATTGCCAGGGACACCTTTTCACTGGCAAAGACGAGAGCCACACAGTCATCGAACATTTGAGTAGCCTACCCAAGAATCCAATAAAGAATTTGTTTTCCAGGTCCATTTTGGTACCACTTATTTAATTTGTCAAAGCCCTAGTGGAAGACATTGCACACGCATTTTACATGGCAAATTAAGGGGGGGTTAAATAAAGAGAACATTTACGTTTTAGAGAGAATTGAGGGAAACCAAGGGATGACCAAACTTCCAAAGGATGGAGGAGCTGTAATTGCAGGAATAGGCTTCCTGTAGGAGCTGTGCTCTTTGGCAGAGGGAAATAATCAACCTATGACAAACTGGCAGAGAAGCAGTCATGATAATGAATGTTTAACCTCAAACTCCTCTCTTTAATTTTTCACCAGTGCTTTCTATGCAACAAACCCACTCAGAATTTAGAGGGCAACGTGCCCCACTGATATAGTTCTTGTGGGGAGCTTCCTGTACCCTAAGGTGGAGAAATCTGGAGGGTAGATGTTGAGTGGTAAATACAAAATGTCCTGTTTGAGATGCTTTATTTATACCCCTTCTAATAACAGCGACCTTGAGATTGGTGAAGCTCCAAATACTAGTTAGGATATTGGTTTAACTGCTACAACAAAAAGCAAAGTAATAATTAGGTATAATAGCATTTGTGTGTGTGTGTGTGTGTGTGTGTAATAGGTCATGTAAGCAATCCAGGCATGACATGGTAGTGTAAATCGGGGTTGGGAACCCACATCTTCCAATTTTGTTAATGAGTTCTTCTTGGGTCTTGCTCTTGTCTGCGCAATCCACCACTAAATCTGTATCCCATCCAGAAGCAAGGAGTAAAAAGAAAGGGAAGTTTATGTTTATTCTCTTTGATGGAACAACCTGGGAAATGTTGTTTCTATTAATATTAACATTGCATTGTTCAAAACATAGTTATAACTGCAAAATTCACAAAAGTAAGGTAGGTTGACTAACACTCATCTTTGGCTGGTTCCCAGTATGCCCCAGACTCAAAAAGCCTATTAATAAAAGA
>NW_012113697.1:7096030-7118481 GCF_000951035.1 Colobus angolensis palliatus
GACGAGTTAATGGGTGCAGCACACCCACACGGCACATGTATACATATGTAACAAACCTGGACGTTGTGCACATGTACCCTAGAACTTAAAGTATATTAAAAAAAAAAGAATTCTAAGTTTCTGCCCAAGTCAACAGAGTTCATTTATAGATATGACAAAAAGTAACATAAACAATTAAATGTCTCATTATATAATAGAATATTAGAACCAGGGACAATATAAAATGATTTCATCCCAAATGTGTATACACCTGAGAATGAGATGTGTCTTAGAAAATAAAAAAAAAAATCAAAGAAAGTTATCTAAGGTCACAAAGCTACTTACTGTCAGAACCAGGATACATCATTACTCTTACTTTACGGCCTCTCTCCTTTCTACTGGTCCGTGTTGCTCATCATGTTATATTGAGGTGTGTGTAGGAACGAAAATGTAAGTGGGATGTCATTTAGCAGCTAGACTCTAGCCCACAATCTGATAAGGAACCCACATCTGATAAGAAAACATGTATGCAAATAGTTAAGAATAAAGCAAAGCATAATAAAATAAATGTTTTCATTGACTGTAAAGACAATGTAATACACTCTGATGTGTGAAAGATAGCACACACAATACATGCAGTATCTTTTGAATTAGGAATATTTTATAACATAGTATAATAACATTGTTAAAATAATAAAGTAAAAATTATATCTGTTCTCTTAAATATCTTTAAATACTTTAAATTTGGCTACATTGGACAAGAAATTTAAATACTAAACTTTGATAAGACAACATTTAATTTATAGCAATGTGTTGAATACCTTATTAGCATACATTTATATTTCTCCAAAAATGCAAGTAGAATTTATTTTTATAATCAGTATTTACTATGGTCAAGTTGTTTGTTGTTATTGTTGTTGTTGTTGTTGTTTTTTCTTTTGCCAAATCCTGGGTTTCAAATGGTGAACTCTACAGAACTTTGCCTCCAATGAACTGAATAAAACGTATTTCATTGACTCCCAGTAAATCAATACATATAAAGTGCTTAAAATTGTGCAGAGTATATTGTAAATGCTACATACTGTTTGATATTTGTATTGCTTTTGCTCGTAATGGATACGTACTCCTTTAATTTTGTTAACATTTTATAAACACTTATTAATCATCAAGACATCCACAAGTGTTACACTGGAGTCATGGCTGCCATCTCTTCATGCCGACTTTCTGATATGAATAAATGTATTCATTCATTGGCAATTTTTGAGTAACACTTTACTGATGGTCACTGTGCTATATCACGGATCCTATATTATGCAGATATAGAAAAGGATAAGATAGAGTTACTGTCCTCAAGGGATGATGAGGGATGGAGAACAAATTATAAAAGCTCATGAATATGGTGTGTGCCAGCTCTATAGAGAGAGTTATGGCTAATTTTCCTTTGGGAGGAAGATAATTCAAGACACATCTTTCTGGATTGTGGTGCATGAACTGAAACTAAAAAGATAAAGATCTTCTTGCTGGACTCATGGGTCAGGAAGGGGAGGAGATTAGTAGGATTTGAGAGGAGCTTGTGCACTTCAAATACATACAGGAGCAGGAAACAATGTGAAAAAGTGTAATGACTTTGGAGACCTTTAAATCGTTCTGTTATGGGATGCAGTTCTGAACAGGATGAGGAGTAAGGACTGAAAGGAATGCAAAAGCCAGTTCTTGAAAGAGCTTTTGTGTTAAGATAAAGGGTTTGACTTTCTTCTCTAGTCAAATGAAAGCCATTTAATTGGGAGTAAAATAATGAGATTCGCCCTTTACAAAGACTCTTCTGTAAAGGTGTAAAGATCTGAGAGTAGCAAAATCAGGAGAAAGGAAACTTGTTATATGATATTACTGAGGTCTAGAAGATGAAAAGTATATGAACCAACATAGCAGGTAGTGGAAATAGAGATGTTTTAAAAGAAACATGTGACTCTCCAGTCTCAAATTAAAATTAAGGTGCATTTTCATTTATTCTGGAAATGAGATCTTATGTAGAATATCTTATATATAAACTTTGATTGGTGCTAATTAGGATAGAAATAAACAAATACATAGTATATAAATACATATATGTGTGTATATATGATTTACACCTTAAGAAGTAGTAATATTTTCTTTTCAACTTTTGTGGAAAAGTTTATTTCAAAAACTGTAGTATTTTCTTTCCAACTTCTGAGGGAATAGAATGTGTTTCCATTTTAGCAAAGTACTTTTTAGACTAATCAGCTGGGAGTATTTGGTCTGAAGCACATAAGTTCAATTTTTTTCCCCAGATTATTATAATCCAAAGCAAAGCCATTTAGGGTGTACTGTTATCACCACTGATATTTCACTGTGATGTAACTTATTGTTAGTGAATTTACTCTGAACACCAGACTTGGGATTTGCCCATAGAATTGATTAAAAAATGACAAAGCAGGTCACCCTCACTGTTGTTGCCACTGATGTTTAACGCTAATCTGAAGGTTCTCTCTGTCTTTGAATTTTATGCCTAAGTCTAATAGCAATTAGAAAAAAAAAGTGGATTGCTAAAAGTAGTCTCTCCCTCTGGATAGAAGAGAGATGTTCAGCTTGGATGCTCACCTGACACTGGCCTCTATGCAGACACCAATAACTACTTTGTCAATTATAGTCAACAGACACTGCTGACCTTCATAAATAATAGAACATTTATTTTCTAGATTCCTAAGAAATACAGTTTCTACTATCCTTTGCCTGCTCCTAGTTACTTGTTGATTCAACTATACAAATATATCTAATTTATTGATGAAGATTCATGTTTTCTGATATTTAACATGGAAGTTTGGGACCAAGGGGCCAAGTTTGTGTGGAAAAAATTATTCGAATATTATTGAGAGTGGATAATAGAATAAAAGAATGTCAGCTGTATCTGAAATATTCAGAGAAGACTATTGGCTAAGCTGAAATAGGAAATGGATTTTGGAGGAAGGAAAGAAGTTTTCTCAGAGATAGAAAGTCATCTCATGTATAAATTCTGCTACAGCCCAAATCAACATGTAATAAATACAAGATGAATGCAAAATACAACAGACAATATTTAATATATGACAATTTGGATTAGAGGGTTCCGAAGGGACATTTTAGATAAACTTGAGAGGGCAGTGGAGATTAGATTGCAGAAACTTTTGAATTGCAGACATAAGAATTTGAGAATTATTGTTTAGTGTGAGTAATTTTATAAGCAAGAAGACAACATGATTAAAGAGGCTTTTTAATAATGTACTGGTGATTTTTATGCAGGATGAATTGATACGAAGAGGAAACAAGAATGGCAGAGCTCTTCAGAACTTTTCAAATTTTCAAGTACGAAGAAATAGGGTCTGAAAGTAATATTTACAAGAAAAAATAGCAAACAACAATTCAAAGATACTAGCTACATTTTATCATGACTTTACTGGGAATAAAGATTATCATGACTTTACTGGGAATAGCAATAAGATTAAATATAATTTTAAGGTATTAAACTTGTGAGATTATGCACTTAGTGTTTTACTTAATAATTGTAAGAAATGAGAAGATTGTTTAAACAAATTAGGGTTGAATTAGTCACAAGAAATAAAACTTAAAATTTCCTTAGGAAATACATAATTAGAATTTATATAAGTGGTAGTAATCATAACAAGATGAGAAAGTATGACATATTTCTTAGGGATGAAAAAGGAATGAATGTGCTGCAGACAAAGAAATAATAAAGAGAAGTTACCACAACACTGATCACTCTTTTGTCTCCAGTACACTAAAATACTTCGTGCATTCATAGTCAACATAGCGTTTTTGTTTTGTTTCTTCCCACAGTCTTGCATACAAACTCATATATAGTTATAATTCTCATAGATTATGACCTCCAGAAGAATGAAGAAAATACAAGGACATTCTTAGCAATGAATGAGGCAATATGAGGTGAATAAATAATCTGAAGAATTGAGAACATTAATTCAAAGTAAATAAATTACTATGTCAAGCAGCATGTGTTATAAATGACTTACCCAGGAAAACATAGTAAGGCCAAGGAAGAAATATCCCATGACACAAGATGTTCATATTGTCATGTATTATTTGGCTGATTTTTTAAGAAAAATATATCTAAGTGTGTTCTCTAATAGCAATTAATTTAAAAAAAAAAGTCACTTTCTAGTCCTTCCCACATACCCCCTACATATTCAAGCCACCAGTGGTGCAATGAGGCATTCTCTCCTTCAAATCTCTTGAACTTCTCTTCGAACACCAGCTGGAGAAAGAGGCTCTCGTTTTGAAGGGCCCCTGTGATTAGATTGCAACCATTTGAATAGTCTCTTTTGATTAACTCAAAACTGACTAGTAGCCATAACTACATCTAAATAACAAATTCTTTTTATTCACCCTTAGGAGAAATGCAAAACTGGTTTCCAGAAATCTCATAAGGAGTGGATGATATGGAATCAATAGAAAACACATTAACAGATAATTAATCTCCCCAACAAAACCCCAATTGACAAACTTTTATGAAATTGTTTCAGTTTTCTATTGCTGTATAACAAATTACCACCAACTTTGCAGCTTAAAACAATATCTGTTTTTTAGTCTCAGAGTTTTCTAGGTCAGAAATCCAGTCTGGCTTGACTAGTTTCTCTGCGTAGGGTCTTTCACAAGCCTGAAATCAAGGTATCTGCCAGAGTAAGAATCTGCTTTAAAGTTCACTCTGATTGTTGGCAGGATCCAGTTGCTCATGGCTACAGGCCCCAAGTACCTATTGCCTTATTGGCTGTCAGCTGGGGGCCTGCCTCAGTCTCCAGAGTCACTTTCTAGTCCTTCCCACATAACCCCTACATATTCAAGCCACGAGTGGTGCAATGAAGCATTCTCTTCCTTCAAATCTCTTTAACTTCTCTTCTATCACCAGCTGGAGAAAGAGGCTTTCATTCTGAAGGGTGCCTGTGACTACACTGTGACAATTTGAATAGTGTTTTTTGATTAACTCAAAACTGACTAGTAGCTGTAACTACATCAGAAAAACACCTTTTTGCCCTACAACATAACATAATTACAGTCCCACAGATTACAGAGAGAAACCTTAGAGGGGCCATTTTAGAATTCTGCCTACCACATGAAATGTTTGTTTTACTTTTATAATAGAATTTAAAACTTTTCAAGATCTCACAAATGGAATATTTTTTCATATTTCTTGGAATTTTCTATTCACAGTCAGTCTACTGACTCCATTTTTTCTCAGATACTAATTTTTTAAGTTCAGTGTCTTACTTTCGTGATTTGCTATAACTCAAAAATGTACTGCTGTGAGGGCCTAGAAGGGACAGAGGCGGTGCTTGGCTATGGGTGGGCTTTCCCTCAAGGTCGTTAGCAGTTTCTTGGAGCATTCCCCTATGATTTAGTCTCAAAGCCAAAATTAAACAGCCAGTAAATCTTTGAGACCCTATCATGGAGCACACTCATTTTTGTAAAAGATGTATTAAGATAGAAAAAGATGTAAAGATGTTTAAGACATGATTGTTTGCTTTTAAGGGGCTTATAATGTTGACATGGAAGAGATAGTAAATAGTGAATTTACTCAATAAATATATATCCCGTTTCTTTTACTTGCCAGCCAATGTGGTACTTAGATAAAACAACCAATATGAACACAAACTCTGCTCTAACAAAGATTAAAAACTGGTATATGATACATAAAACTAAAGAAGCATTTATAATTAGGCATGAGAAATACTACCAATGAGTAGAGAGTAGATAGCTATAGGAGGCATTGTAGGTCAAAACACTCTGGAAGTGGTAGGGATGTAGGTGACCATGAAACAAATGCCTTCCTAGTCTGAGATCTGATAAAACAAACAACAAAAGACTTATGCTGATAAATTATTCCCTGGTGTTTTAAGGAGAGGTGTTTCTCGATGATTAGAAGTCTCACCTCTATACCTATACTAGTTTCTTTGGTTCTGGCCTTGGTCATATTCTGAGAATCACAGTATTTAGGCAGATTAGTTAATTCTCATATGAGAATATAGTTTCCATCACAACTGGTTATGTGACAAGGCCATGCTGATATATACAATAACTGCTTTTTAATAATAATGTTTCCTATATGACAAGTGAATCTCTGAAGACTTTTAATAAATAATTAAGTACATGGGAGCAACTATATGCTAAGTTTTATGTAACTATATAAATAAGTTTCCTTTTATTTAACTCTATAAATATTTGGCACATTTGAAAAATTTAAAAGATAAAAGCATAAGGGAAAATTTACCTTTGAAACTTAAGTCAGCCAAGAAATTATAATTCATTGATAAATGTGTTTGCTTCATCTTCAATTTCTAAGGAAAACAAAGATTTTGGACATAGTTTAGAAGTCCCCAAGAGTATCTCAATAGTTCCCAAAAGAATCAGATTACATTCTAACTACATGGCTGAAAAAGAAAATCATAATTCCTTAGTAATTTAAGGGAGGAAATACTTATTTAGAATAATTTCATTAAGTAAAGGTTTTATTTCCTTACTGAATATGAGCTGTATTTAATCAAGGCCTGAGCTAACTGACAATTTTCTATTATAGTGAAAATTTTCTATTATAGGTTGTTGGGTTTTTTTGTTTGTTGTTTGTTTGGTTTTTTTTAAAAAAGCTCCCCCAAATGGCTTTTTGTTTCTCAGTACATTCAAAATCATTGAAGTTTCAAATCTCAACTAAGACAGTATTTTCACAGGCTAATTCAAGTGGAAGGCTGAAAGAATGTATCATATAACTGAAACAAAAACAACTCTAAGTTAACATAAATAATCACCTTGAGTTCTCTGTATATTAACAAAAAAAGAAAAAGGAAGAGTAGTAGAGGAATCTTCTTGTGTTTAATCTTTGTTTGTAGAGATAAAAGACACTTTTAGGTAATCCGATACCCTGACAAGAGTGTGACGAACAGTCAGGGTAGCTCTTGATTATCTGCCAATGACAAGTAAAACTTTGCTTTCTGTCACCTACCCTAAAGGTATACTGGAAAGAATTACAAGAATGCTCCTAAATGAACATATGGTCAAATTAAGTCTACAACAGAGATGGATTAGATACTGAGCTTTACACAATCAATTGCAGGTTTAACTGTCTGAAGCAATATAGTACCTATGGCCTTATTTTATGACACTTATATTTATAGAATCAATTCAACTAGGACATTATCCAAGATATCTTTCTTTTTTTTTTTTTTGTTGAGACAGAGTCTTGCTCTGTCACCCAGGCTGGAGTGCAGTGGCACGATTTTGGCTCACTGCAAGCTCTGCCTCCCGGGCTCAGGCCATTCTCTTGCCTTAGCCTCCCGAGTAGCTGGGACCACAGGTGCCTGTCACCACGCCCAGCTAATTCTTTGTATTTTTAGTAGAGATGGGGTGTCACTGTGTTAGCCAGGATGGTCTCGATCTCCTGACCTTGTGATCCGCCCACCTCAGACTCCCAAAGTGCTGAGATTACAGGTGTGAGCCACCATGCCGGGCCGATATCTTTTTAAATGAAGTAATTGCAAAAATAAACTGCACATGTTTTCAAGATTTTATTTAACTGGGAAAAAAGGTACTGAATATTCTTAGTAGTTTCTTTTTTTCACATATGAGGAATATATGTGTTAAGTAGGTATCAAATTCAGAAACAAAAGACCATGGCTCTTCACAAGATGATTCTCTCTCAAAAGGACCAAATAATTTTTATTCACAAATAAAAATACAAGAAACCATTACAAAAATATAAATTTTAAATTACATAGTACCTAGGTTGGGTTTATTTCACTCTATTTCATCTATCTTAAGCCATTAATTGTGAGATGCACCATTATTCTACCATATATGGCATTATTAAAACCAAAATGCTACTAATTAAATGACTCAGTGTTTTAACACTAGTCACACTTGATGCATGAAACAGTCATACTTACTTCTAACCTATTCTGAGATTTTGGCAGCTGCTCCTGCTCTGAGATCCACTGTGGTGAGCAATATTCTACTATCAATCTCAACAACAAAAATTATACAGCTTCGTGAGGGCATCCTTCCTTTGGAGAGCTTATAAATACTCCATTGTTGCTTTGCAGGAAAATAAAAAAAATTACAGTCATTTCTCTAATGATGAATATTAGTTTCACAAATATCAAATTTACCTCCCATTGATCTCTTTCCATACCATTCTGCATATACAATTTTCATGTAATGTGAAACCACGGTGTAATTCTTTAAAGATATTTTAAATGGCAATCAAATTTAACGTGTATGCATGTTGTGACAACAAAGCATATAATTATACTGAAAGAAGAATATATAGCTATGCCTTAATCTGTTCACATATAAGCAATACAATTACATCACAACAGATACCTGGCCAAAAGTGACTTTAAGAGAGTATCAACTGTAATTCACAGCTCACCTTCAGAAAATAAACACACACATGCATATGTACACACAGAGATATACAACTCAGGAGAAATAAAATCATATGCAAAAAGTATTCTGATTTTTCACTTTGATGTATCTAATGTCCTTTATAATTAATTCTGATACTCACTTCCTGGAATTTGTTATGTGGTCACAAATCACATATTTGAAAATATGCTACAAGATTCAACTAATCAAGTGAATTACATTATAAAATTATAAAAAGTATATGTAAAATATTCTATAACATTTATTTTCTTAGGTACAATAACATAATTGTGAGATTGGATAAGGATTTGCATATTCCTGTAGGCTCTAAATGAGTTTAATGTTCCTAAAACATGTCTTGGTTCCTTACAGGGGTCTAATAACTAGCACCCCTTTCCTCACCTAAGTTCTTCAAGTAAAGAAACAGGACAAATGAGTAAGAAAGATGAAGATTAACATAGTTTATTTTGGATAATTCTAATTTGGAGGATTTGCTTAGTGCGGGAATCAATGGGCTTCCTATATATGAACTTCAAAGTGACAACTCTTCTATCAGACCTAGGCTTTGCTGAAACAGGGTACGTCTTCCATATGAGAACAGAGCCTGCTGTAGAGCAGAGCAGGCTCTACGTTCTATGCAAGAAGTTTACACCCAAGAGAAGAGGAAAAAGAGAAGGGCCTGGGTGTGCAAGTTTGATTTCTCAATCTCAATCAGCAATCAGGATGCGGGTGTGAGAAGAAATCAGGAGTGTTATGGCTGGTAGAGTAGCAGCACTCTTCCAGTTGTGAGGAATCTTTAGGAAAGAAGAGTGTTCTCTCTAATAATTCCAAATTTTTCTTATCTTAATAAATTGGGTTTAACCATTCTGCTCAGTCAACCTTGATTCTAACCTTCCCATTATGGGAAGGAGATAATCAATCTATCAGCACAATCCTGCACTCACCTTCATTAAGCCATTCCCGCAATACCGACCACTCCTTCTCCAGTCATTTTCTAACATCACTCAAAGTCCAAGAAAGGTCTAAAGTGAGTTGCAGCAGTGCATGATCTACTCCAAGGGCACCATACATGCAAGGTTTAAATTTCACTTCTGTATCAGTTTTCTATTTCTGCTATAACAAATGATCAAAGACTTGATGGCTTAAACAACCCACATTTATTATTATATACTTCTGGAAGACAGAAGTCTCAATAGACTAAAATTTAAGCTTCTGTAGGTTCTAGAAGATGATTCATTTTCTTGCTTTTCCCATCCTCTTGAGGCTGTCTATATTCCTTGACTAATGGCCCATGCTTGACATCATTCTGACATCTGCATCCATCTTCAGAGTCTGCTGCTTTGACTATACTTCTGTCGTCATCTTCAGATCACCTTCTCTGACTCCACCTTTGCTCTTATGAGGATCCCTATGATTATACTAGGCCCACCAAGATAACCCAATATAATCTCCACACTCTACATTTTAAATTTAATCATCTCTGCAAAATCTCTTCCGCTGTGTAAGGTAACACATTCATAGATTCTGGAGATTAGGACATGGACATCTTTAGGTGGCCATTATTCTATTTATCACAATTTCCTATTCAATTTCCCATCGAAGGTTTGAAGTAATATTAAAAACAACACAAAAATATGCCAATATAAAAAGATAAAATATAAATTATGGAAATTTGAGTGTAATTCCCACTATATCAACAAATCATCAATGTGAAAAAGTACAAATACCTAATACCTTTTCATTAAAACTAAATATGTTTTCATGTCCCAAAGAATGAAAGTCCAAAAACTGAATTACCTTTCCTTTGTGAATTCAAGTTAAATTAAATGAAAATTTAAAATTATCTTATTCAACTTCTTAATTTTCTCAGCTTCAGCTACAGAGTCATGATGCTCATGCAGAATCAATTCTTCCTCAGCTGTAGCACCTCAGCTGGGGCTGGCTCTCACCTCAATCAATAGTTCCTCAGGAATTCAGAAAGAATATTGCTTCAACAATACTCTCCTAAGTAATTCCATACTTTGATTTTTTGCTGGGAGAAGGGACAGTGAAAGGGCCAATTTTTAAGGAGGTATAATTTGCATGTAGTAACATTTAACTACTTTAGGCATGCGGTTCTTGAATTTTAATATAAGTATATGATCAAGTAATCTGGACAAAACCCAATTTTGCTACATATTTTGACTTTCTATTATAAACTCACACCCATTAAGGGGATGTTATGTCTTCCTGGAGAATTGACCCCATTATCATTATATAGCACTCTTTTTTATCACTTATTCTGAAACCTCTTTTCTCTGAAAATAATGCACAACTTTTTGTTGGATTAGCGTCTATATCTTTCTTTACCAAGGTCAAATTGAAATAGCTTTTACTCTAAGGCTGCCACATGGCTGATAGAGCCACAAACTGACATTTGTTCTTCTTAGAACTTACATCTGGTTAAGACTACAAAAGGCTTCTGTGCCTTTGCTTAAGTCTGAATGGCACGAGCTCCTGGCTGTGAAAAATTAGGAGAGAAGAATACTTGCTCCTTGCAGACAGCTTCTCCCTAGAGAAAATCCCTTTCCTTTCCCTCATGGCCTACAATTAAAGTGGCCAAGGTACAGTCATGTAAATCACAGGCCAAAGAAACTCTCCTCTGCATTTGAATCTTTTTTAAAAAATTTATTTTTAATTGATAGATAATCAATGTATATATTTATGGGGCACAATGTAATATTATATGTATTATTGTAGAATCATTAAATCAGCTTAATTAACTTATATGTGACTTCTCATACTTATCATTTTCTATCGTGAGAACATTTAAATCCACTCTTTCAGCAATTTTGAAATATACATTATTATTAACTATCATCATTTATGCTGCCCAATAGATCACTGGAACTTATTTCTTCTGTCTGACTGAAATTTTACACCCTTTGACTATTTTGAACAGAGTTCCACAAGTAGAAAGCTGCCCTAAAGGGACAGCTACCTGGATTCCACTACCTGATCTATTTTTAGCGTTTTCCAAATCCAGGTTGTTAAACTGTTGCTTTGGTTCAGTAATTACTCTGCAAAGTTTAATTAATTTGTTTAATTAGTCTATGCTTAAATACCTTTAGTAATAGAAACCAATTACTTCATCCAATATTTATCTTTTTATGTTAAAAATACTCTTACTTTTCTTGAGCTGAAACTAGAGCCCTATAGCTTCCTCCTTTAGCCCTACCTCTATCTTTTTACGGGTATAAAAAGAGATTGAAATCTTCCTCCACATTGCCATTCATTCAAATGATTGAACTCATTATCTTTTCCATATTAGTTCCATATTCATCCCTAGGATACCTCCTTATATGATACGATTCATATCTTTACCATCCTTTTGTAATAATCACTAACTAATCTTACTACTCTAAAAGTGAAGTGTACAGAATTGAATATCACACTTTATGTGTGGCCAGTCAAATACAGATAAAAATGAGACTATTAACTATTCCATCCCTCAAGTCTCTCATTCAGTGATCTTGTCCCCTGTGAATAGAAGTTAAGTCATGTTAGATTTTGGTTTTGAATAAAATCATATTATTTCAAAGGCACTACTGATGAATAAAATAACTTCATCTCTTCGTTTGCACATAAATTTTTTTATGTTGAAGTTTAATCAAAACAGAACAAAAGACATGGATAGGAGCAAAGTTGTAATGATGTTAGAAAAGGTAATCGTATAGTAAACTGAATCCACAGAAACACATGAGAAGAGGTAGAAATGGTAATTAAGAAGTTTAATATAATAAGCTCTATAAATACGTATTTATTCTTTCCTCCCTCATCACACTTAAAATATGTTAAATTATATAAAGTAATAATTATAACAATGCATTGTTGAACTTGTAATGTATATGAATATATTATACATAGCAATAGTAGCACTGAAATGAAGAAAAGAGAATAGAGGTATACAGGAGTAACATTCCTACATTTCACTTGAATCAAGTGAGTACAAATATGAGGTAGATTCTGATAAGATATAAACGGTAAAGCCTAGATGAACCACTGAGATATCTTAAAAATACAGTAAAATATCATTACAGAAATTAAAATGTTACACTACACAATATTCACTAAATGCAAAAAAAAGTGTAAAAGAGAAACAAAATATAATATGAGTCAAAGAGAAACAAAATATAATATGAGACACACAGAAAATGAAAATTAAAATGTCAGGGCAATAAGTTAAGAAAAAAATAAAAAGCCTCCAGATTTGAATGGAAGAACCAAACTTATCTCTACTTGTAGATGACATAATTTTGAGTGTAAAAAAAATCCTATAGAATCCACTTAAAAATTACGATAAATAATAATTCAGTTTAGTAAAGTTACAGGTGAAAGATAAATACACAAAATTGTATTTTACATTCTAACTCTAGGAAGAAAGAGTAAATAAAAATTTGAAAACTAAAACATTTGCATTTTGTACACTAGCAATGAACAATTTAAGAACAAAATTAAGAAAATCATTCAATGTGGAATGTCATCTAAAAGAATAAATTGCTTAGGATTAAATTTAGCAAAAGAGCTGCAAAACTTATACTCTGAAGCCACCTACCTCTACAGTAACGAGCACTGATGTGTTTCCTTTTGGATGTCTACTGTTTGGAGTTTGTTGAGGCTCTTTTCATCTCGAGATTTTTTTTTCAGTAAATTTGTAAAATTTCAATCATTATTTCTTCAAATATTTTTTTTCTTTCTGTTTCTATGGGACTCCTATTACATGTATTTTGCTATCCGTGATGTTGCTCTATTCGTTTTTTTTTTTTTTTCACATTTTTTTTCTCTTTCCTTCAGATTAGATAATATCTATCAACCAAACTTTAAAATCATGGATGTTTTCCTCTGCTGTCTTGAATCTCCTTTTTAGCTACTCTAGTAGATTTTTCATTTTGGCTACTGCATTTTTAAAATCTATAACTTCTATTTGGTATTTTATTGTTTTTATTTATTATTAAATAACTCAAAAATACTTAAAATCAACAGAGAAACTAAAATATTTCTTGAAATTATTTGTTCAACACATATACACACACAATACACAGTACAGGAGCAATTGATAGAGGAGCAAACAAAAACAAAATAAAACATAATCAGTTTTCCTAGTGAGGCCAGATGCAGTGTCTCATGTCTGTAATCCTGGCAGTTTCAGAAACTGAGGCAGGAGGATTGCTTGAGGCCAGGAGTTTGAGAACAGCCTGGGAAACATAGCGAGACTCTGTCTCTACAAAAATAATTAAAAATTAGCCCGGTGTAGTGCTACATGCCTGCAGTGCTAGCTTCTTGAGAGGTTGAGGCAGGAAGATTGCTTGTACCTGGAAGTTCAAGGCTGCAGTGAGCCATGACTGTACCACTGCACTCCAGTCTGAGTGACAAAATCAGACCATGTCAAAAAAAAGTATGTCTTCTATAATCTGTAGAAGAACTACTAAGGAAATAACTCAAAAATATAGTTAAAATCAACAGAAAAATTAATATGATAAATTTGAAAGTGTCAGCAAAGAATTCATACAGAAAAATCTAGAAGAAACATATTTTTTAAAACCTACCAAAATGGCAGATGTAAACCCAGCCATAACTATAATTACATTAAATGTGAATGGACTGGACACTTCAATCAAAAGGCAGAGATTGCTAGACAGACTAAAAAACATGACTTTTCTAAATGTTATCTATAAAATCGTACTCTATATTCAAAGACACAAGCAGGTTGGAAGGATAGAAAAATATATTCCATACAAATATATATGTACAAAAGAACTGCAGTGGCATTATTACTATCACAGAAAATAGACTTGAATACAAGAAATATTTCTAGAAACAAAGAGGTACATTTTATGAAGAAAACAAGGTTAATATATGAAGAAGATACGTTAATTATAAATGTATATGCACCTAACACTTATAAAATTAAAAGTATAAATGTATTCACACCAAAATACTCCTTTCCCGGATAAGGAATGAGATGAATTCTACAATCTTCCTATTCACGTGACTTTTGTGTCATGAGCTCTTCTCAGCAAAGAAAAATATTTTCCTTTGTCAATGTCTGACAAGTGTAATTTTGCAAGCAATTTCTAAGAAAAAAGAAGATACAAATAAATAAGTGTTGAAAGTGTATCCTGAAATTATAAGCATAAAGAAAGAAATAGTTTACTTTTAGATGATTTGGGAACACATACCTTACTTTATACGGACTTTAAGCTAAAGACTAAAGCACACAAATTATTGTGTTCATGTATGATCTTAACTCTTTCATTTTCAGGTGTTAGGTGGATTCAGTCTGCTTAGGCTGAGTGTAAATTGTTCCAAGAATATTATACATGTTGGGATTTCACAATGTATACCATTTATTTTTAGGGAGCTTATTTGTGAACTTGCCATCTTGTAATGATTCAGCTCTACAGAGTTGTAAGCTATGTCATTTTGTGCTCTGCTTTCCTTGATGAAAACATGTTTAACTGGTCTTTAATATTAAATACTTTTGTGAAAGCCAATGTTCTTAATGTAGTCTTCTAGTTATTTATTATTATTATTAGTTTTGGAATTCTACAGAGTACAACACATTGCCAGAAGTCTGGTGTGACATCCTAAAAAGTAATCTTGTGTTGTTTGTTCTGTTCTCTTGCCATAGAGCTAATTTTCTCAATAATAGCTACAATGGAAATAACACATATAAAAGCTTCATTTTCTCATCCTTTAAAAAGCCTTTTAGCTCACTTTGAAATCCTCAAAGAATATATAGAAAAATATCTATCAACTGAAAAATGTCAAAGCTAATGCTCTGTCTCAAAATTAAAGCACAGAGAAAAAGCCTCCAATACAGCTGCTAACTTCTTTGGTGTCTCTGAAGCATTCCTGCCAGTGTCAACCCACGAGGGTTCATAGTGCTGCTGAGGGCACTAACATAGGCTTCTCCCACTTCTGTACACAGCCTACCCTTTCTTGTAAATGATGAAGTAATGAAGTGAATTAAGCAACTTTGGAACTTGCATTGATATTCTGGACCAAGCATCACTGCTCACTCATGCATTGAAAGGATGACATGTTGAATAGAATTTTAAAATTCTGAAGTATAAGTGCAAAGTAAGTCACCCTAAATACCAGGAGCATTGATTTTAAAATGCCATATTCCAAAACTAAATGAAATAGTGGTCATCTGGATTCTCTAAGCCTAAAATCTTACTTTACTTCAATTTCTAAAGCATTTCACCCAGGAGTGCCGGAGTGCCCTAATTTCCCCATTGATTTTCCCTGTCATGGAGACCATACATTTAAATTTTAAGCATAGTCAAGAGGGAGAAACAAAATGAAAGTATCTAAGAATTCTGTATTCCCACAGCAGGCTCTAAATGGTCATAATATTGCAACTTCCACCCACTTGTTGACGTTTTGGATAGTGTTGGTGCTCTACCGGGAAAGTCTCGAATATCTTTTTTCCTTTGTTTCTTATAGTGGCTGGGAAGGGAAGAGAGGGAAACCACATTTTGTGATTTTATCCCAACACTCAGTATGTGCAATTCTTTTACAAAAGACTGACCACAGGCTACCAGAGTCCCCCTGGCCTGCCTTGTATAAAGATGAGCTAGCATCTAAGACTTAAATCTCCAACACCTCAGCTCAGAACAATTCTGAGGTGTAACGGACATTTCACAAAACCCTTGCAATATCAGGTTGAAGCCACCCTTTGTAGGACTTTGACTAAGACTATACCTCATTTTACTTTTCCATTTCAAACCCCTCTTCTTCTCAACTTTCCCTACTCCCTTGTTAGTTTCCCATGGAGCTCTTTCTTTATAAATATCTTGCCTGTGAATCCAAATCTTAATGTTGACTTCTGGGGGTCTCAACCCATGACACAGCCCGGTACCTTGGAATTATGCCACTCTGACATAAAGAAGAAAGCCATTTTAATAAGGGTTATGGGGGAGGAGAAGGGGCTAGTGCTAGGTAGAGAAAAAATAGAGTGCTAAGTATGCTTTACTATCAGGTATCTTATCTTTACCACCCTTTCCTTGATACTTTTTTTGCCTCTTTCAAGGCCACTGTGCCTTTGAACTTTACCTAGAGTTCCCTTATATGAATACCATTATTCATTAACTCATTGTTGTCCTTCTGTCAGAACATACTTGCTCATTCTCCTGGTGTCCAGGACTTTGGATGTTATCCTCTAATCTGATTAAGCAATACTAGAAAGAATTACTTAGTAACAATTATGAATAACTATTACTAGCCATCAGAGAGAGAGAGAGACATCAAAACATCGATGGCATATATATTTAAATTAAAGCATTAAAATAGAAACGTGAAAATGACTTACTCCTATCCTAAATAAATGGATTTTTTTAAAAGTATTTTAACACAGCATGCACTTAAAACAGACCTTTCAAACATCATAAGGGATATATAAACAAAGTACTATAAGTGCTCAAAAAAAGAGAGGAAAGAAACCATGTGGCAAACATTTTTGCATATGATTTCATTGGAAATGTTAAGTTAGTCTATTGGCAAACCCAAGGGCTGGATAATAACCAGCTTAGGCAAAGATCAACAAAAAAAAGTAAATCAGTGGAGAGTATGCATAAAAAGAAAATGTTAAGTTAAATAATATAAAGAACTGACTCCCACCTTCTACAGATAAGTGAATAAGTTCAAATAAATTAAGCACTTGTCTGAGGCACATAGTAGGTAAATGCCAAAAATAAAATTGAAAGTCCAACTTCTGCATGCAAAGCCTATGCTTTTTACAGTATTTCAGCCAAAGAAAGCAAAACGTCATTGGAATGGTTACATTAAAATTAGGTAGGCCATTGTTTTAGACTGAGCCCCTGCACTGGGCCCTAACAGACCAAGCCAAACCAAAATGGTGTCACTCTTGCTAAATGCCACATAAACTGAAATATCAAAGAAACAGATAGATACTAAGCAAGACCAGTTTTTTTTTTTTCCTGAAAACAGGAGTTTCCAATTGAATTTGTAATAATTTTGTCTTTTGACAGAAAATAGATGTTAGTTAGGAAGTTCAGTAATTTAAGTTAGTAATTGAACCACCTATCTTTTCTGTATTATTCATTCTTGTACTAACTATAGGATATTGTGCCATCTACTTAAACATTTTTAAAAATTAGATGAGATAAAACTTGTTGATGGTCACAAAGTAAATATGTGACAGAGAGGAGTTTGATCTCAGATCTTTTACTTCAAAACCTCATATTTTACCCAGTTTCCTTCCAGCTATATGGAAACTGAGAGTCGGGGTTACCAGACAAAAGGAAGGTAGGGGCAAAAAGACAGAACAGGGAAGTTTTTGAGCATGTGTTGGGAGAGGGACGTTGCAGTTTGGTTGGGGTGTGTGGTCAATGAACATCAAGGGAGTGACTTAAACTGAGAAAATGCTCTGATTGAGTCTAAGAAGTTTAGACTTAATGGACGGACAATGGGGTACCATTGAAAGGTTTTAACCAAGGACAAACTATGGACAGAGTTGAGTTGTAATATGCTTACTTATCAGATTTTTATGGTAACAGAGCTTCTCTATGTTAACCACAGAAGTAATCTTTACTGTTTTAGACAACGTGTTTTTAATGAGATGGATTTGGCGATCAGGTTAATTTCCTATGACATCCTTTAAATCATACCATATGGGATATTGCTGCTTTTATACATACTTAAAATGGACTCTTTTTAACACTCAGATGCAATTATTACTAATGCCATCACAATGGATTAATAGCATAATGCCAGCTGTGCATTCAATACAGAGCATCTAAGTCTGTCTACAGGGGTTACTAGTCATCAATCAAATACAAACAAGCATGGGGAAAATGTAAATTTAATCCTGTAAGATATTAATGAACAAAAGCTTCAGGTTGAGAGTTTGAGGTAATTGTAACATTTCACATGCAATGAAAGGCAAGATCATTAACAGAGGCATTTATTAACTATAAGGCAAAAATTGGGAAGATTTGGGAGATCAACAATTTCAGGGACCAGGCAGATGTCTCAGATGTCCCAGGACACTAGCTGGGATTATGCCTGATTTCTCCACTCTCTCTATCCTGGATCCACATATTGATAAGCTGGAAGGGATGAAGGGAAGCTGGTAGATGCATTAAGGAGCACTCAGCAGCAAGAAACGGACTATAAGAATTAGGGAGGAAGACTGGCTCTGAAGCTTAGAGAAAGGGTAACACAGCTACTCTGTAATGCTCTGATCAGAACAAGGATGCTGTTTATATCACACTTGTGCTATACACAAGACATTTCCAGATCCAAGGATCAGAGAGAAGAATACTGACTCTAGTAGCATGAAGGACTGGAATAGAAAGTGACAATAATTTTTGAAGACAGAGTGAGACAGAGCAAAAATACAAATCCATTAATTCATTTAAAAATCCATTCATTCTATAAAAATGATCTGAATGCCTAATTTATTCCAGACAGTGTTTGAATGCTGGGGATACAACAGTGCAAAAACAAACAAAGAAACAAAGAAGAAAAGTTCTCTCACTCTAGAAGGTCTCATTCCAGTGGAGAAATTTGGCATCCAGCCACTATGATGAACAAGTACATCTAGGATGTGTCAGGTACTGATAAGTGCTTTGAAACAGGGTGACTACATAATGGTTGCAGCAACTCTCCAACTCTCTATAAACCAAAAGACCTTTAAAAATGTTTCCTTCCATTCACCCTCCGTGCCAGCCATTTGGGGATGCAAACTCTTTTGTTCTCCTTCCTTCTTCACATGTGCATTTTGGCATGTGTTATAACCTGGCACTAAAATGCACAAGTGAAGAAGGAAGGAGGACAGACAAAAGAGTAACCATCCCCAAATGGCTGGCACCAAGGCTGAATGGAAGGAAAGGTCTTTAAAGATTACAGAATAATCTACAACGCCACCAAAGTCACTTTCAGAGCAGGAAGGGAGTGTGTTTTTTGCAAAGCAGCATGCCAGCTTCTCTGTAATTTCTGAAGCAATAAAGGTATTGATGCAAGGATGTGAGAATGAATCTATTTCCCTTCCCTTAGGAACAGTACAGTACAGTTGACTTGCTTCTTCAAGCAGAAGTTTTGCTTTATTTTTAGAATGAAACTAAAGTTTATGGTATTACACATCGAGATGGTTAAAGTTTTCTAAATTATCAATTACAGAGCCCAGGATTTTGAACTTAATGGACTGTACAGTAGGTTCATTAGAGTAAGACTAATTTTTACTATGTTATAATCTGTCTCTAATTTCAAAATAATGTAAACTCCTAGAAATTGCTATCAAACTTTTAAAGCATTATCAGCTGTTGAAATATGTAGTCCTAAAGCAGAATCTCTGCAGCTGTGGACCAAGCCTCGCAGTGTTACCATCAACCCTTACACATTGATTAAATATTAATGTGACCCCAAGGCAATTTCTAATTTTTTTCTTTCTATAGACCTCATACTTCTAAAGCTATTAAGCTACTTTATTCTTCCGCTGATTATATGAGATGTTATTAATTTGAAGCCTAAAATTCATAGAACTTCTTCAAAGCAACTTTACAATGTCAATGGCGTTGAAGTGAAAAACATAATGAAGAGATGAAGAAAGTTTCAAATGGTCAATTTCCAAACTTCTAAACTTTAAGATACATGCTATTCTCACCTCTCTGCTGAATCAGTTAGTAAGCACTGATAGTGCTTGACCTAAAGAAGGAAAAAAAATATATTTATTAGCAACTATTTCAAACCAGATTGATTATTCTCTCTTAAACATATTTTTGTAACAGTGTGTAATTGGTCAGTTTACTGTAGTCTAAAACAAATCGAATCTTATTTTCAATTTGTTAGTTAAACCTTGGCTTCTTCAGTTTTGCTTTTAAAATGTTATTTTCCTCTCTGGTAGATTTGTTGCTGCACATTGACATGGCATTCATTAAGCAACCATTCCTTTATTCAAAGCTTCATTCAGCAAGCATTAATTGATCAGTCATGACTAAGAATAAGGTGTTTGGATCTCATTCAAGAGTCTGTTTGTTCCTTGTTAGAAGGGTGACATGGAGCAATGGATTTAACCTTTATAAACATACTTTTCTCATTCAAAATATGGAGAAAGTAAGACTACTGCTTAATCATGTTGCTAACTGTACTAAAGAAAATAATGCCAATTCTTGACATTCCCCCTGTACCCCCTATTCCAAATATATTCATTATTTCTATTGCTCTGAATGAGGCATTCTTTTTACTCGTGGTTTGTTTTGCTTTTCTAGTCACACTGTCTAAAATGTGCTTCTTCCCTATTGTGAAGTCTTTTTTAACAATGAAGTTCTAAGCTACCTATTGTCTCTGTTATAAAATCTTTATTGACTGATTCCGCTCCTCATCCTCCCAAAAGTTAGAAATGACCCTCTCACTTTCATACCCCCTTATTGTTTTTCTGAGGTTTGTGTTATAGTAACTACAAATTTGTTTCTCTTTTTGTTTATGTCTATGTTTCCTTCATTAAATATAAATTTTTAAGCCTTAGAAATACTTCTTATTTAGCCAGGCACGGTGGCTAACGCCTGTCATCCCAGTGCTTTAGGAGGCCGAGGCGGGCAGATCATGAGGTCAGGAGATTGAGACCATCCTAACAAGGTGAAACCCCCTCTCTACTAAAAATACCAAAAAAATTAGCCAGATTTGGTGGCACGCGCCTGTAATCCCAGGTACTTGGCAGGCTGAGGCAGGAGAATCGCTTGAACCCGGGAGGCAGAGGTTGCAGTGAGCAGAGATTGCGCCACTGCACTCCAGCATGGGCTACAGAGACTCCTTCACAAAAAAAAAAGAAAAGAAAAGAAAAGAAAAAGAGAAATACTTCTTATTCACACTTTAGCCTAAGAAGAGTGCCTGAAATATAATTAATGTGTGATAAGTGTTGAATGGATGACAGCATGAATAAATTCATAGTTTATGCATAAATTCCATTATGGTTATCTGCTGTGTGCAAGAGCAAATGAGTGCCCAGAGATCTTACTATGTGCAGTTATTGAGCAAAGCACTTCACAGAAGGTATATTATATAACTTACTGAAATTTGTTTTTATAGGCAAGAAATAAATATTTTAAAATTAGAAATAATTTTTCTAAAAGCATTGCAGAATTAGTATTGGCAATGAAGGCCACAATGATTAAAATTTGAGAGAGAAAAAATCAATATAAACATATATAGTCATAAAAACTTTTTTTATTTTTATGTAATGTACATGTAATATATGTATATATAATATATATTATAATTATGCAACAATATATTTAATGTATATATTTTTATTTTATGAACAGAATTGTATTCTCTCAAAAAATTTTATTTTTTCTTTTGTTATATTTATTTTTTAAAATATAAACAGGGCCCCACTATGTTTCCCAGGCTGATCTTGAACTCCTTGGCTCAAGTCATCTTTCCGTGTTAGCTTCCCAAAGTGCTAGGATTACAGGTGTGAGCCACCATGCCCAGCCTCTCTCAAAATTGTTATGTTGAAGCCCTAAACCCCAGTGCCTCAAAGACTGGCTATATTTGGAGATAGTGCATTTAAAGAGGTAATTAATTAAAATGAAGCCATTAGGGTGGACCTTTATTCAATCTCACTGATATCCTTGTAATACGGGGAGATTAGGACTTGCAGAGGGACACCAGATGATATGTGCTCACAAACAGAAAGTGCCAGTCACGTGAGGAGCTCACAAGAAGGTGCCATGTGCAAGCCCAGGAGGAAGGCCTCAGGAGAACCTGCTGACACCTTGATGTTGGACTTCCAGCCTCCAGAACTGTGAGAAAATAAATTTCTGTTGAGCTATCCAGTCTTTGGTATTATTTTAGCCCTAGTAGGCTAAAACTATATTTGTAATATCTATGTCTATCCATCTATATATCTTTTTGTCTTGCACTGATTAAACATGAATGTTTGATTTATTTACTTTTATTTTTATTTATTTATTTATTTATTTATCTTTTGAGACCGAGTCTCACTCTGTCGTCAGGCTGGA
>NW_012113697.1:7120511-7132407 GCF_000951035.1 Colobus angolensis palliatus
TGATTGCCCTAGCCAGAACTTCCAATACTATGTTGAATAGGAGTGGTGAGAGAGGGCATCCCTGTCTTGTGCCAGTTTTCAAAGGGAATGCTTCCAATTTTTGCCCATTCAGTATGATATTGGCTGTGGGTTTGTCATAAATAACTCTTATTATTTTGAGATACGTTCCATCAGTACCAAATCTGTTGAGAGTTTTTAGCATGTAGGGCTGTTGAATTTTGTCAAAGTAAATTTTTGTATTTTTAGTAGATGTGGAGTTTCACCATGTTGGCCAGGATGGTATCAATCTCTTGACCTCGTGATCCATCTGCATTGGCCTCCCAAAGTGCTGGGATTACAGGAGTGAGCCACCGCACCCAGCTTCATGTTTGATTTTAAAAGCCAATTAGGATTAAAATATTTACAACTAAAAACAATAGTCATCTGTCTCACCTTGGATTCCTATTCCCCAAAGACTACCAATTCCAACTCATTTGCTTGTTTCCTCTTGTATTTTCTTCTTGTTTCTAAAAAGCATGATTATAATCTTACTATATTATATTTTTTACATTTGAGATATGGATATTATTACTACATTCTGACCAGAGAAAATGGGGAGTTATTTTTCCTTACATCTTCCCCTCTTCGTTGTAGAATATATATTTCTCTAGTTTGGTTATGGCATGTTAATATAATTCTGACTACTGCAATGTTACTTTCCGCCAGTTGTAGAATACTAGGACACCAAGTGTCAATCCCACTGATACTTCCATCCCATGAGAATAGTAAACTTCTCTTCATCCTGAAGAGGTAATTTGTATAATGTAATCACTAGAGACAGTTACCTTGTAGAGTGCAATAATTTCACCTCATTGTCACTCCCTTCAATGTCCTCACTGGCTTACAGCCAGCAATGTAGCCATATCCCAGTATGTGTTAGGTAATCAATTGCCAATTTAGAGAATTATAAATCAAAAGTATCACAAGATCTTGCTAAATTGTACCAACATATACCTGGAAAGTAGGTGTGGAAATGCATTTTTATGATACTAAATCAGGGAGGGAAAAATATTTCATATAGGGCAGAATATCTTAGTATGGGTGCACTTCACAAAGATTCCAGATATAATGGGCTGTATCAAGCAGTTGATAGTAGATTTATTTATTTAATTTTACTTTGAATACTTTACTTCAAGAACTTTAGAAGCTTATTATGTGTCGCTTTAAATCTTCCTACAACTATTCTGCTTAATTAATTCAGTGATTGAAACACCTAGACTAATTGGTGGCTTATTCTAAATAAGATTGATATACTAGGTACTTTTTGGTATAACGTAGAGGAAGAATCCAAAATGTTAGGGCAGTAGATACATGTAATAAATGAAGCTGTCTTCCCGTCTGTTTTATGGGGAGGTATATGAGAAAGTCTCTTCATCATGACTTTCAGAAATACATGTACTGTTAGAGGTAGAAATAGAAT
Source organism: Colobus angolensis palliatus (assembly GCF_000951035.1). Classification (NCBI taxonomy): domain Eukaryota; kingdom Metazoa; phylum Chordata; class Mammalia; order Primates; family Cercopithecidae; genus Colobus; species Colobus angolensis. The sequence goes on from NW_012113697.1 coordinate 7,121,971, forward strand.
ATTTGAAAGTGCTATAATGGCTAATTTCCATAGGCCGCTGGGCCATGGGAGATACTGTTAACTAAATGAATATTTATTTTCAGTGGCAATGCTGGAAGCAATCAAGAAGTAGCTCTAACTTAAAAGATGAAGATATATTTACTCTACTTTGGACCAGAATGGTGGGAACCAGAAAAATCTTTGGTGATTACTTGTTGATTAAAGTGTTCTTAGCAATAAATTTTATGGATACTCAGAAAGTTAATAAACCCTTTGTTATGTGTGCCAATAAGAGATCTGACTGAAGCCACCAAGAGAGACACGGCCTAAAACCTAACTCTCCAATTTGTATCAGATCATAGAATCCAAGTCCTTTGAGACAAAGGCCTTTGCTGATTTCTTTTACCAAAGAGACAAATCCAAGTCCTTTGTTTGTGTCCCCCCAAAATTTACACTTTCAAATCCTAATCCCCAATGTGATGTTATTAGGAAGTGAGGCCATGAGAGTAGAGCCCTCACAAATAAGATTAGTGCTTTTATAAAAAAGACCCCAAGTATTTATCTTACCCTCTTTCTGCCAAGTTATGACACAAGGAGAAATCAGTAGTCTACAATCCAGAAAAATGGTCCTCACCAGAACCCAACTATGTTGGCACCCTGATCTTGGACTTCCAGCTTCCAGAACTGTAAGATATAAATTTCTGTTGTTTAATCCATCAAGTCTATTACTTTGTGTAGCAGCTCACACTAACTAAGAAGAGGCACTACTGCAGTTAGCCTTTGAATACATTCACAATAATCAGCTATCATCCTCCAGGATATCTTCAGCACAAGCCTAGCAGGTAAAGTAGTGGGGAAAATGACAGGAATCATTATCCGCTTAGCATCTCTCAAGTCTTTGATGATGGTGTTATACTCTGCAATCCCCCAGGTATACAGTATCACTTTTGATTTATTACAGTTGTGCATTGCAGAAAAATGGGATATATTCTGAGAAATGTATTGTTAGGTAATTTCATTATTGTGTGAACATCAGTCAGGTCACTTACACAAACCTACATGGTAAAGCCTACTACACACCTAAGCTATGTGGTGTTGCCTGTTTCTCCTAGACTACAAACCTGTACAGTATGTTACTATACTGAATACTATAGGTGACTGGAACACAATAGCATATCTAAACATATCTAAGCATAGAAAAGGTGCAGTGAAATTATGGTATTATAATCTTATGGGGCCAGCATCCTATATGTGGTCCACCATTGACCCCGATGTTGTTATGTAGTGCATGACTGTATTTTGGAAGGAAATAAAAATTCTAGGGATTCCCAACTGGTACTTCCTATCACACATTGTCTAAATCCATTAGTGAGGAAATCTATGTAGGTAGGATTTTTCGTAGCTGTTGAGTATATCCACTCATCCTCCAACACCAGTAAAATCACAGTGGTCTGCTGTGATGTCGTGGATCTCCAAGAATTAGCATTAGCTAAGAATCAGTGCCCAATCATCCTTAAAGAGTATGGGCATTTTTCTTTACGCAGTACACAGCATCCTGGAAAATAGCTGTAAGAGAAGGCTATTGTCAGAGTTTCTTTTCTCCAGTGTGCCCACATTACTTCAAAGAACTTGGATTTGCCTCTTTGCTGAAAGAAATCAGCAATATTCTTTTTTTACTGCCATAAGTTAAAAAGCAGAAGAAACTGCATACAGTCAACAGAGATAGCATTGCATTTTTTATTCTTATGCTTCAAAGCTGAATCAATGTATCTATGTTATAATTTAGTCCTCCAGAGCCTTGATCATCCCAGAATTTTAAAGTAAATAAAATTGAGCTACTAAAGAAATTGGCAAACTATACCCCATTAACCAAATTCAGCCTGCAGCCTGTTTTTGTAAGACCTGTGAGCTAAAAGTAGTTAGTACGTTGTAAAGGGTTGTAAATGCACACACACACAAACACACACACACACAAATATATACACACACAAATATGTGACAGAAACTAAATGTGGCCCATGTAAACTATCTATTTTCTGGTGCTTTAGATAATAGGTTTGCCAACCTCTGGTCTACCATAATAATAACAATATGTTCTTAGAATCCAGTAAGCAGGAAGTAACAGTGGTTTGGATGACTGGTAATAAAAGAATAGGATAAATCCAACAAACAAATAGGACTACTATCTTTGTGAAATTGCAGTATTTCTGGTATTTTAGGACACTTAAAAAATTCTCTCCAAAGTGAAATATACTCATTACAGTGTTCTATTGGGCCTCCTTGAGTTTGAAACAAAAGTATTTGAGTGTAACCTATTTATTAAGTGACCTCAAAGATTATGAACTTGGAGCAACCCTAGAGTAAGAGAAGGTTCTTCTTCAAGTCACAATGCTACCAGCTCTGCACTTGGCCCTTATGAACCAGAAAAATTGGAAGTTATTTAAATATTTACAGATGATCGGAATACTCTACAGAATTAGTGACGGATCCTGAGAAGAGCAGGGAATCAATAAACTACAGTGTGAAGGTCATCTGCCTGATTTTATAAGTAGAGTCATATTGGAATATAGTTACATCTATTCATTTGCATTTTATCTTGGGTTGCTTTCATGACATAATGACCAAATTGAGCAGTTGTGACTGAGACTATAGAGAGCAGAAGTTCCCAACCCTCAGGCCACAGACCAGCTATATAACAGAGTGGAATATATTTCTGTCTGTTTAAAGTAACTCAAGAGGATTTTATTGTTGGTTACTAATTCTATCTGATACTCCAGAAAATGTCCCCAAACACTGACAGTTTTAATTTGCCTAGGTATAAAATCCTATTTTATAATTTATTTGCCATGAACATTTTGATTTTGATTAAGTGATTTTTATCAAATGTGGGGCTCATTGACAAGTGGACATGTAATCACCTACACTGATTCCTTCATCCAAGCATCATCCAAGCTGCTATTATTTCCCTCTGGATTATGGCAAAAGCCTCCCTGCTTTTACCCTTACCCTTGCATCTATCCTCAACAAAACAGCCATAATTATTGCTAATAATGTAAGTCAAGTCATGGTACTATCTTCTCAAAAGCTTCACTGGTTTCTGTTGCACTGAAAGCCAAAGTCATCACCATGACCTACAAGATCTTGCATGGTCTGGAATCTGGATAACCCTAAATGTTTCTCCTATTGCTCTGCACATTTTTTTCACTCTGAGAAAGCCACACTAGTTCCTTGGACATACCAAGCTTGTTGCTGCCTCAGCAGCAGCAAGTTCCCTCTGCCTGGATTGTTTTTATACCAAATATCTCCATACCTGGCTCCCTTACCTCCTTCAGAACATTGTTCATATGTCCTCTTCTCAGGGTGGGTGCTTCCTTCTCTGACAAGCCTATTTAAAATTGCAATCCTACCATTCCTTACAGATCAGTTCCCCCCAGGCATATAATTATCTATATTCTACTCTGACTTTTTCTTTCTTGGTAGTAGTTATTACCATAAAAATTAAAAGCATCCAAATCAGAACCAAAGAAGTAAAATGATCTCTGTTTGCAATTAATTACTGTTTACATGATCTTAAATGTAAAAATGTCCCAAAGATTCCACAAAGAAACCCTGTTGGAACTAATAAATGAATTCAATAAAGTTGTAAGATATAAAATCAACACATAAAAATCAATGACATTTTATACATTAATAATAATAGAAACAGAAATATAAAAAGCAATCCCATTCACTACAATATCAAAAAATAACTAGAAATAAATTTAACTAAGATGGTGAAAGATTTATACACTGAAAATTATAAAGCATTGATTTCTAAAAGCTTCAGGAGGCACAAATAAATGGAAAGATAACCCATACTCATAGAACATAGGAATTAATATTGTTAAAATGTTTATCCTACACAAAGCAATACAGATATTCCATGCAATCTGTATCAGAATCCTAATGTCATTCTTCACAGAAATAGAAAAATCAATCCTAAAATTCATAAAGAAATGTAAAAATGCCAAATGCCCTAAACAATTCCAAGAGAAAAAAAATGTAGGCGATACATTTTCTGATTTACAATTATATGACAAAGCTATAGTAATTAAAAGCATGTGATACTGGCATAAAAACAGAGATATAGACAAGGCGAACAGAATAGAGAGCCCAGAAATAAATCCAAACATATACAGCCAACCAAATTTTGACAAAAGCACCAAGAAGATGCAATGGGGAAATGATAGCCTCTTTAATAAATGGTGCTGGGTACATTGGGTTTAAATGCACAAAGAATAAAATTTGACCTTATCTTACACCAAACAGATAAATCAATTTTTAAGCAGGGTTAAAAAACATCTATCTCTTTTTGTCACCCAGGCTGGTCTCAAACTCCTGGCTTAAAGCTGACCTCATGCCTTGGCCTTCCAAAGTGTTGAGATTACAGGCATGAACAGCCACACCCAGCGAACACACACACAGACACACACACATCTGTATCTGCCTATCTATAATCTGTTTATGTCATCCATATATATGTGTGTGTGTATACACACATATAAATCTCTGTGTGTGTATATATACTTATATACATATATATACTTATATATACTTATATATATACTTATATACATATATACTTATATATACATATATATACTTATATACATATATATACTTATATACTTACATATACACACAGAGAGAGAGAAAGAGAAACAGATACAGAGACAGAGATACAGAGAGTTACTGCTGTATTCCCAGCAACTACAGTGATGCTGTGCATATGCTGTGCATATAAAAAGAATTCCATAACCTGCCTTCAATGGACTTCAGCTCTATTTTGAAGCAGTGACCTGGCTCTTTGAGAGGATCCTCAACATCTGGTCCTGTCACTCTCTTTCAATGTCCATCAGAGTTTGCAGCGAAGGATCATCCAGACTCTTCTGGGTGGCTTTCAGTGATCTCAGTCTGTGGGCTGTTTCATTTTTCAGTATGTGGATTTTCATTTAATCCATCTGGTTTCACTGCAGTGGCTAGCATCCCCTGGAGTCACTTGGCCAATGAGAGTTGGAAAGACGTTCTAGGTGCCTAATGGTTTGTTGGTACAGATTCTCAGCCAGTGTTCTCCTTCCCTGCCTCCTGCTTACCTCCAGTCAAATGCAAAGGTCCTCACTGCTTCTGATTCCCTCAGCCATAAGCATGCTCTGAGTCTCCTGCTTCCACCTTCCTTGAAAACCCCTAGATTTCAGCTTTCTCCAGTCTAAGTTTGTCATCACTCCTTAATCTGCATTCCAGCATTCAAAATTTTACTTTCTCCCTGTCATTCACTCTTCTCACATTTTCTTTGCTCCTGTGGATTTATACCTATACAAAACTGTGATAGTCCTTTCAGGGAGATTTGGGGAATAAAATGTGACTTTAAATTACTGTGGTTAATAAGCTCCTGATCTTTCCATTAGGATAAGTGCTTGACTCTGCTTGCTGATAGGAATGAGAAGTAAGATAAGAAAAAAATTTTTGATTTTATGAAAAATGAGTATGAGTTAATTAGCATATTAGGGCTTTCTAGACAGAAGAAAACCAATGTGAAAAAAGTGAGCATTTCATAATTTAAGAACTCTCCAGTGCATTTTGGAATGTTAATGTCATTGCTTAGGCTGAGATTAGGTCATCTTCTATGAGCAAAGTCTTTAATAAAGAGTTTATATCAGAATCACCTAGGGGAGATTTTCAAAGCATATGAACCTTCATTCTACTCTAAACTCCCTGCATTATAACTGGAATCAGGTTAAAATATAAATTTTCTAAAGCACTGTAAGCACATCTAATACATAAAATCATCAAGAGCTATTGGACTAGAACAACTAAGCGAAATGGAGGAACATGTAGTGATATATGCTGAAAATCATTTTTACAGGTAGTACTCAAATAATACAATGACACATTTATATTTTATTTCTTCATTCAATAGAAATTTAAAACAATCTTATTATATTTCCAAGCATCAGTGAACTCATTCTCTAATGGGAGAGTATTACACTCTTTGTGTAAAGTGACCAAGACAATGTCTGTGACATAGTGGCACACATATTTGCCCATAGGTCTATGATATATAGGCTGACATTCGAAATAATAGTAAAACAACAACAACCAGCTTGGCTACAGATAATAGTGAAGAATGAAGTAGAACCAAGATCTCAAGGAGGTCATGACACTCGTTAAAAATCTTCCCCTAAATTCAAGCAGGGCACAAAAGACACAGTGATACCTCAGCTTTTGAGGAAAATGTCATTGATGAACAGTTTAGCAATGACTGCATAGGCACACTCTTCAAGTCTGAAATTACTTTTTTGGATCAAAGAGAGACACAAACTGGAATTATAAACAAAAATAAAAATACAACTAAAAAGAGAGAGATGAGGGGCAATTTTTGTTGTGGTTGTTGAGGGAATCCCTTCTTTCACTTTTCCATGCAGAGGTATATCTATTAGTACAACAGTTCTGTCTTCTCTTTGCTCTTCACTCTCTTTTCCTCAAGGAGATCAAGACCATCCTGGCTAACACAGTGAAACCCCATCTCTACTAAAAATACAAAAAAATTAGCTGGGTGTGGTGGCGGGCGCCTGTAGTCCCAGCTACTTGGGAGGCTGAGGCAGGAGAATGGCGGGAACCTGGGAGGCGGAGCTTGCAGTGAGCTGAGATCCGGCCACCGCACTCCAGCCCAGGCGACAGACTGAAACTCCGTCTCAAAAAAAAAAAAAAAAAAATGCATAACAGTCTGACTCTGTATTCAGACAAATATGTTATAAAGAGTAGCAATGTATATTTCAAAGGGAATTATCCCTTATCTGATTTTGTCTATGCTTAGAGGAAAAAAGAAAATAGGTTTTCATACATGAAATATACTGGTGGCCCTATCCTTCAATTCATTAATTTGCGAGTTAATTATTATGTTTAACACTTTGAACACATCAGGAGTACAGCACCATGCCAAGTATGCTGGTGACATGAACAAGCCAGAAGGGAGAGGATGAAAAGGCACATGACTCTAAGAATTAACTCACTAGTTTATGAAGAAAGTATGCACGTAATATTATAAATAAAATTAGGAATTCTCATTGTACCACAGAAAAATTATCTGAGTAAGTTCAGTGGTTTTCATTGTAATGTTTTTGATGCAGAGGATGCAATGGTCATTGGTCACCCTAATACATTTTTTAATGTCTAGCATGCTCACACATTTAGCATTTCATACCAACATAAGGACTTCACTTATAAGAGGATACTTCAAATTTTTGAATGCATTAAAATGTCAAAGACAACAAGACACATTCATATCATTAAACTATATTCATGATGGTCAGTTTTATGTTTCAATATCCAGCTATTCTATCAAATACTAATCTAGAGATTTTGTAGATATGATTAAAGTCCATAATCATTTGACTTTAAGTAAGAGAGATTTTCCTAGATAATCTGAGTGGTCCTGATTCAATCAGTTAACAGACTATCAGAACAAAGCTCAGGCTTCCTCTCAAACAAAGAAATTCTGCCTACAGGTAGCAACTTTTGATCTCCCGTACCCATGAGTTCTAACCTGTCCTTCCAGACTGCCTGCTGTAGAGAGCTCAGACTTGTCATTTCAGTCTTGTAAGCCCATTTCTCATAATAAATCAATTTTTATATAGACAGATTACAGACAAATAGGTGATAGTGATACAGACAGACAGATAGATCCTATTTCTTCTGTTTCTCCAAATGACCCCTGATCATTACAATGTCATAAGTTTTTGTGATGAAAACGATGGAACAATACATGTGTGCATGTGGGTGCGTGGGTGTGTGTGTCTGTTGTGTATCCTTATTCACACACATAATGCTCATCATCCTGAAAAATTATTAACAAAGCTTTTCTGTTTTGTGAAGTATGGGGCTGGGCTATGACTTGAAGTAAATATAAATTCAGCCTTCTTATCTCCATAATACATACAAGTTGAGGGTTTGCCAATATTCCAGTAGGGTCTTTTGAACATTTATCAGTAGGCATTGGCAATTCTGACAGGATATCTACTTGCTGAATACTAAATGCAGAAGCACTAAGCCATCATTTTTACACAGGTTATTACTTTGAAATGATTATTATTTAAGATAACTTCCCTCCTTATAACTTCCCTCAGACGCTCCACCATCTCAGTTGTAAAGTGCTTTGATGTAAATTTTATCTGCATGCAGTGTATTCAATACTGATGCTTTTAATAAGTACATCTTTGGAGTCAAAGAATTTTTTACTTTTCTTAATACATTAAGATATAAGATACATTGCAGTCTGTTTATACTGATGACATATTAATACTTTAACATGCTAAAGAAAAGTGTCTATAGAATTTGATGATGACTTTAGCATAAATATGTCTCCTAAGTAATTTCTCCAAGCTCTATTTCAAGTATCATTATTAAAAAATTTAAACAATGTCAAGCATTTTCAATACGGTAGTACACATTTTTTATTTTTATATTTTTTCACTTAAGATTAGAAAAAGCTTATTACAAATTTTACTGATATGAGATTGGGTAGAAAAAATAGACAAGGGACTTGAAGACACACACACATACATAGAATGGAGCTATTTCTACATCATTACATATGCATAGGTTTGATTCACCCTTGTTATGAGTTTGTATTCTTAAGCAAAAGATGAGAATAAACTCATCAGCTAGGGAAAAAATGCATTTGCATAATATCAAATCCTATAACTCATTAGTGTTTTTCTAATCAGCTCATCTGAATAAGAGATGATGATGATGATGATGATGATGATGATGATGATAATGAAAACGAAGATATAAGAGAGCAATAACTATTTTTGCATAGTAAGGCTTGTGTATAACAGTATAGTCCAATTAGATGGAATAGAAAAATTTACCCCATAGATTTGTTTATCAATGCAGCTGCATGATGTTGATGAAAATCAGGAATGCTAGTTTTATTGTTCGTTCACCATTTTAGGGCTGCCTCTGGTGATCTGGAGTTCCAATATGATTTGCCCATAAGCAACCAACGATGGAATGTACTCAAGAATGAAGTGAAAATTCAGTGAAGGGTTTCTCAGCAGATTTCATACCTTAATTCATTTAAGAATAATCAGTAACTGAAATTATATTGGAAACTTTTATCAAGGAAGAAGAAAATAAGTGATAGCATAAAAATACACTCAAAATAATAGCAGAGGTTTTTAACAAAATGTCAATATAAATTAATGTACTATTTAAGGAAAAACTTTAAAAATTTCATATTGTTTCTGGGAAAATGTATACAGATTTGTAAAGACTTTTATTTAAATTACTATCAATTGATATACTTCAAAACCAGGGATCCACAAGATGCTAAGTATTTACAATAGAGAATTAAAATGATAATCTACGTCACAATAATTACTCAGGTTCTAAGTCTGCATTATATGTTGCTGAATTCTAAACCAAACTGATTAAACAGGAATTGTGTCAAGTTTGGACAGAAGTCATATCAGACACAAGCAGGTACGTTTTTTCTTTTTCTTTTTTTTAAAGCACAGCCATGTTTACACAATTATTCCTTCCACTCCCCCAAGATGCTAAGTATTTACAACAGAAAATTAAAATGACAATCTACATCACAATAATTACTCAGGTTATAACTCTGCATTATATGTTGCTGAATTCTAAACTGAACTGATTAAACTGTTTTATTTTTATCCTGTAAGTTTGTAGTGAAGAGACTGACTACATTATTTTTATGTTTACTGCTACCAATGTTATAAGTCCCACCACTTCGCTTTCCCCTTATGCCCCACATCTAAGCAAACTTTTTAAAAAAAACCAGTATCTTGGTACTGGCAGGAAATTCCACCCACATGATTCCTGGCCTGTTCGGTACGAGTGACCCCACCCCAGACCGACCTCCCAAAGGTAATAAAACTCAAGCCAGTTTCCCCTTCCTGCTATCTCAAGCCATTTTCAGACCTGCTCTACATGCCCCATTTTATGAGTTTAAAACTTTTCACACTTTCTTGGTGTGAGTCATTATTACATTTGATATCTAAACTAAATTTTGAGTGGGTAGTGTGGTGGTTAATTTTATCTGTCAAGGTGAGACAGATGACTATAGTTTTTAGTTGTAAGTGTTTTAATCCTATTTGGCTTTTAAAATCAAACATGAGGCTGGGTGTGGTGACTCACACCTGTAATCCCAATACTTTGGGAGGCTGAGGCAGGTGAATCATGAGGTCAAGAGATCGAGACTATCATGGCCAACATGATGAACCCCCGTCTCTACTAAAAACACAAAACTTAGCTGGCCATGGTGGCGAGTGCCTGTAGTCCCAGCTACTCGGGAGGCTGAGGCAAGAGAATCACTTGAACCCAGGAGGTGGAGTTTGCAGTGAGCCGAGATCGCACCACTGCACTCCAGCCTGGGCAACAGAGCAAGACTCCATC
>NW_012113697.1:7132912-7176678 GCF_000951035.1 Colobus angolensis palliatus
TAGATAGATAGATAGATAGATAGATAGATAGATAAGATAGATAGATAGATCTGTGCGTGCATGTGCCCACCTCTCTCTCTCTATTGGTTCTATTTCTCTGGAGAACTCTGACTACTACAAAGATATAACAATCCATTATGTTTATGTACAAGTGAATTCAACACAGTTTTATTGTTTTGCATTTTATGTGTAAGTCTATAATGCATTTTAAGTTAATTTTGTATTAGGTGTAAAGTGGGATTTTTTGTTTGTTTGTTTTTTGCCTGAGTGTACAAACGTTCCCACATCATTTATAAGAAAAGCCTTTCCTTTCTCCACTGAAAGGAATGAGACAATTTTGCCTAGGTCTAGATACTGATGATTTTTCTCCTGGTTTTGTGTTCTCACACCTCCATAAAAAATCAGTTGGACATACTTACGTGAGTCTATTATTGAGTTTTCTTCTTGTTTTATTGATCTGTATTTCCATTTCTATATCAATACCATATTCTCCTGATTTCTGTAGGCATACAGTAGGATTTAATGTGAAACAGAGTAATTCCTTCCACTTTTATCTCTCTGTTTCAAGATTATTTTAGTGATTCTAGGACCTGTGCTTTTCTATATAAATTTTGGAAAAACAAGCATGTTTATCTATACAAAATAATGCTAGAATTTTTATAAAAATTACAATAAATATTATAATAGACCAAACTGTGGATAATCAACATCTTTACCATGCTAAGGCTTCTAATCCATGGACTTAGTATGGAGTATCTCTCCATTTATTTAAGTTTTCTTAAACTTCTCTCACCAGCATTTTGTATTTTCAGGTTATAGAAACCACATATGTTGGCCGGGCGTGGTGGCTCAAGCCTGTAATCCCAGCACTTTGGGAGGCTGAGACGGGCGGATCACTAGGTCAGGAGATCGAGACCATCCTGGCTAACACGGTGAAACCCCCGTCTCTACTAAAAAATACAAAAAACTAGCCGGGTGAGGTGGCGGGCGCCTGTAGTCCCAGCTACTCAGGAGGCTGAGGCAGGAGAATGGCGTAAACCCGGGAGACGGAGCTTGCAGTGAGCTGGGATCCGGCCACTGCGCTCCAGCCTGGGCTACAGAGCCAGACTCTGTCTCAAAAAAAAAAAAAAAAAACACATATGTTTTGTTCATTTTGTTAGAAATGTTCCCTTTTCTTCAAAGCGAATTTCAATGCCATATGGTTTGACTTTCCATTTCTCCATGGTTATTGTTAATATACAGAAATAAAATTAATTTTTGCATGTTTATTTTGTGGCTTATGTATTGTAAATGTTTTGTTTGAATTACATATTTTACCTAATTTTTCTACTTAAATTGCAATGTATTTTGACTCTTCATTTTTGTATCTATGAAGTTTGCTAATATTTTATTAATGCAAATAATATTTTATTAAATCTGGAGGACTTTTCTGTCTAGGAAAACAATGTAATCATTGACAGTTTGTTTTTTTCTCTTTTCTGATTTTACACTGCCCTCTTTTTTTTTTTTTTTTTTTTAATTTCATGGCACTATTTTTTTCCTGTGTAACTAAAATAGGTAGGCTCTTCAAGAACAGTGAAACTATTTGAAACAATTGATAATGCAAGCATCCGTGTCTTGATCCTTATTTAAAAATAAAGTTTCTGCATTTTATTTTTGTTTAGGAAATTCCTTTATTTCTTCTTTATTGAAAATTTTGTTAAGAAGTTCTCTTTTCTCTCTAGTTTGTTGAATACTTTCAGCTATGAAATTTTGAACTTTATAAAATGTTACATCTGCAACTAAGGAAATGATTTTTTCTCCTTTAAAAATATTATTGTAACTAATAATTGTTTTAGTATTTTTCTGTTCTTAAACAAAGGTTGAAACTGTAGAATAAACACAACTTTTTAATGATATGCTACCTTTTTTGTAATTTTCTGTATTTGTTAACACTGTTCAGAATATTATTATTTATGTTCAGGAGTAAGATACACATGTAATGTTCCTTTCTTGATTAGTCCTTAACTTGGCTTTGAAGTCAAGGTTTTATTATTTTTATAAAATGTATTTGAGAGTGTTTTATATTTTTTTCCTACTCTGAAAGGGTTTGGATAAAATTTAACTTATCTGTTTATAAACTACTTAGAACTACCCTATAAAGACTTTTAGGGAAGGCTGGGCGTGGTGGCTCACGCTTGTAATCCCAGTACTTTGGAAGGCCAAGGTGGGCGGATCCCCTGAGATCAGGAGTTGGAGACCAGCCTGGGCAACAATGCGGGAGCCCTGACTCTACTAAAAATACAAAAAATTAGACGGGCGTGGTGGCGCACGCCTCTAGTCCCAGCTATTCCGGAGGCTGAGACGGGAGAATCGCTTGAACCTGAGAGGCGGAGTGGCCCGAGGTCGCGCCAATGCATTCCAGCCTGGGTGACAGAGTGAGACTCTGTCTCAAAAAAAAAAAAAAAAAAAAGATTTTGGGAAGATTTTAAAATCTATATGCAATTTTTTTTTTAATGGTTATCATTCTTTTGGATTTACTCTTTCCTTTAGAATCAGTTCTGATAAATTGTATTTGTCTACAAATGAAATCCTCCAAGCTTTTAGTTGGTATAAAAATATCAATAATTTCCTCTTATCTTTAAAACTATGAGTTGTAATATAACATATATACTGAAAAGTGTATAAAGCATAAGTATAGTTTAATAATTGCCTAATAGAAAAATGCTCATATTTGCTAAAGCTATATCAAGAAATAGAACATTTCTAGCATCTCAGAAAATATATATGTATTCTTTACAACCCCAAATCCTCCTTCTTAGATTATTAGTCTAATTTTTATGGTGATCACTTTATTTTTTCCTTTTCTTCATTTTTTCCTTTTAGCACCTAAAAATTATTATTAAGAATTTACTGATAGCTACTTTTAGTTTACATCAATAGTTTCTATTAATGATTTATATTTACATAGTATGCACTATGTCTGGCTTCTTTTGTTCAATATTACTTTTGAGAGATTCAGTCATACTTTGGAGTATTGTAATATTTTATTCATTCTCACTTCTGTATAGGATTACATTGTTTGATTTTGCACAATTTATCCACTCAAATATTGATCACAATTTGAGTTTTTAAAACAGTGATTGTCTATTTTATATTAAGAAGAATTAAATTGATTCCTAGTTTTGACACTTACCAGTTGTGAGTTTAACTGATTACTTACCTAAGGTATTTCATAAAATATGGAAAATAACACCTATTTCACAGTTCATATCAATTAAATAAGATACTTATGATGTAAAATTCCTTTCCGTTACTATAGTGCCCCTTTTAGTGTACTCATTGACAAAGTATAATATTTTTGAAGATTTTTCAGATGTTTTTCCTTGTTATTTCATTTGAAAAATATGTATACTGATATTATAATGTTTAGTGCATAAGTCTAGAATATAGTGTAATCATCACTTATTTACCTCCTAAGTATGATTTTTCAAATGAATACAAACAATGTTTTAAAATATGCCTTCTCCTTTGGAGTCTCTAAACGTACAATCTTTCAAATCTTTTCTCAAGTAGTTTTTGAAATCTGCTTTTCTATAATCAGTTTAATTTATCTAACTTTGAGCAGCTTTCCTTTTTTTGGATATCAATGCTTGCCTGCAAATCATTACTTCACCTCTCCCCAGTCACAGCAAACAAATATGTGGTCTCGTAAAAATGCTGTACTGATTATGTAAATGCATATTCAAGACTAGTCTTTGCCTGGACATGGTGACTTACTTCTGTAATCCCAGTGCTTTGGGAGGCCGAGGCAGGAGGATCGCTTGAGGCCAGAATTTCGAGACTAGCCTGGACAACATAGCAAAAATCTGTGACTATAAAATGTATTTAAAGTGAATTGGGTGTGATGGGATGCACTTAAAAGTCCTAGCTACTCAGGTGTCTGAGGCGGGAGGATTGCTTGAGCCCAGAAGTTCAAGGTTGCAGCAAGTATGATTGTGCCACTGCAGTCCAGCCTGGGAGACAGAACAAGACCCTGTCTCTTAAACAAATAAATAACAATTAAAACAAACAAACAAACAGACTAGTCTTTAGACCTAGAGTGACCACAAAGCTCAGTTTGCTTGGGACAATCTCCATTTATATCTGCTGTCCTGAGGCTATTAATAATAGCCCCTTCACTCCCCAAATACCCCAGTATGAACAACAAATTACATGATTTCCCTACGTAGTCCTCTTTCCAACTAAACTGTTGCTGACAAACATACTATCTCATGGCTTAGGTGAAATGGTTACCATCTTTGTATTTACATGACAGAGATTTAAACAGTTCTTCTTGCTATGTGAAATGTCTGGAGTAATAGCTTTTATTATAGAGTCAAGCACACTGAGAGATCATCGAACTTATCGAGATTTTTATGAGACAGATAAGCAGGTTTTTATTAATTTGTATTATCCAGGTAAGAAAATGAGTCAAAGAGGAGCTGTGACTGTTGCCCAAGTTTAAGGTAGAAAAAAATACTAAAACTCTTTCCTGATTTTGTTTATTATTCTTTTCATTAAAGATTAAGTAGCAAATGTAACCCTTTTAAATAATTGACTGAATGAGTAGGCATTGTACAGATTTGGGATGAAAGTTACTTTTAAAGTGAAAAAAGAAACATGGGAATCCTCACTTGATAAGGCCTAGTTGCATTATATTTGGTAGGAAAAGCAGAATCATCTGTACATTTTCTTTTCTAAAATACTTATATTTCATAACATTGGAAGAGTGAAACATATTTAACTAAATCCACTCTTGTAAAAGAGGGTTGCACTCACCCATCTAATCTCCTCATGCTTCTTTCCTCCCCATCCTTTCATCCCTTCCTGATCTCTCCTGGTTGACTCCTTGCCAAACAACATATATAGGAGGTTTTGCTTTCATAATTAGCTGTTGATAGGGAGTTTGCATTCCTGTAAAATTAGTTCATCATTTGACTTATGAAGGTTGCTCTCATATGCTTTACTGAGTCACATACTATATGTAAGTTGAGAAATACAGGAGGAAGTGGTAAGATTGCCAGATAAAATAGAAAATTCACAGTTAAATATGGACTTCAGGTAAACAACAAATAATTATTTTGATACAAGTCTCAAATGTTGAGTATGACTGTATTAGTTGGTTCTCACACTGCTATAAGGATCCTACCAGAGACTGCATAATTTATAAAGGAAAGAGGTTTAGCTGACTCACAGTTCTGCATGGCTCGGGAGGCCTCAGGTAACTTACAATCATGGTAGAGAGGGAAGCAGGCACATCTTACATGGTGGCAGGCGAGAGAGATAGTGTGTGAAAGTACAGGAAAAACTATCATTTGTAAAACCATCAGGTCTCATGAGAATTCATTCACTCTCTGGAGAAGAGCATGGGGGAACTACCCCCATAATCCAATCACCCCCCTCCCTCAACATGTGGGGATTACAGGTCAAGGTGAGATTTGGGTGGGGTCACAGAGCCAGACCATATCAGGGATATACCTACATGAAAAAATAGTGTGTTATTTATCTGAATTTAAAATTTAACTTGGTGCCCTATATTTTGCTGTTGTTGTTGTTGTTGTTGTTAAATCTGGCAACACCAGAAACGGGGAAGGCTGTTAGAGTGCTCATACTGCTATTCTGGTTTCTAGAAACTACTACTAAAATCCCTCAAGTTAAAAATGTAAGATAGTACAGTTAGCCAATTATCATTTTTAAATTTTTTTTCATTTTATTTGTCTTCTTTTTCTTCCTCTTCTTCCTCTTCCCTCAAACCTCCATTTCTCAGAAATAATACAATTGAAGTATAAGTAGTAGTAGTATAGTTGTAAAAGAGTAATATAGTAGTAATTGTAGAGGTAGTAATAGTAATAATGGTAACAACGATAGTAAAACTGTCTCCCTTTGAATAAGGTTTTCATGTATATATCATCTTCCTTGATTTGTAGTGATTTATAGATATATTTTCCATATAGAGCTTGGGAATTAAAAAGGGAAATAATGACAGAGATATATTTTATTTTCATAGTTTAGATATATTCTTACTGTGAAAGTAGCCTTCTATGTAAGTAGGACAGGTAAAATGAAGTTGAGAGGTAATCTAATTTAATTCAGAACCCAAAGTTGCCTACTAATGATTGAAGCTATAGTGGAGTTACTTTTTTATTACTAGATGAGTGGCTATATTCATTTTGTTCATTGAATAAGAGAATTTTAATTACATGAGTTCACCCTGGCAATGTATGGGGGGAAAATGAAGCAGATTACACTGGGACAATTCTATATTAATGAACTGAAATGGAAATTTGAAGCAAATGTGATCTAGTTAAGTCATTTTGTACTTCTTGGTCTCTCTAACTATAGTAATATAGGTCAACATGCATGTAGAACGGATATAACCGTACAACCAATCTTATCTATACTCTCCTATTAGTGGAGTAATAGTTTTAAACATTTGGTCTTAAATATTTGTAGAACATGGCAACTTTAATAGGTAATTTGGAACCATTCTGTGAAACACACTTTGGTGTACATTGTCCTGTATTGGGAGGGCAATTGTTAAAAAGGGGTTATAATATGTTGCTTTTGACATGACTCACATTGTTTGGTTCTATCATTCTATAATTAATATTTATTCTGTAAAAAATTAAATATGTGCCTGGTCTTGCAACAAATGCTCCACTAAGTTTATTGCATTTTTATCTACTAATATAGCTATAAGGTATATACCACCCCAAGTTTATGAATATAGTAGCAAGGGACTCAGAGTTACTCAACCTTGTAGTAGTTAAGCTAGTGTTTAGACATACTTGCAGTTAATTCTGAGGCCAGGTTTTTAATTACTGAGACATAATGGATATGCAATAATCTCCACATTTAAGGGGTAAAATTTGATAAATTTTGCCATATGTATGCACTCATTAAAAGAATACCACTGTAATAAAAAGAATACACATCTCTATCACCCCCAAAACTTTCTCATGCCTCTTTATCATCCATTTCACTTACCCCACCCAGTCACCCATCTTGTCCCCAAGCAATTACTGATCTGCTTTATGTTACTAAATATTAATTTGCATTTGCCATAATGAAATCAGAGCATGCAATCTTTTGTCTGGTTTCTTTTACTCTGCATAATTATTTTGAAGATATGTCCACCATATAGACTTGACATGTCTATATGAAGTAAGTGTTCTTTGCTTTATGTTGCTAAGCAGTATGCCTACCTATGGATATATCACAAATGTTTATCTAGACCTATTGCTGAACATTTGTGTTTCCAGTTTTTGGCTATTACAAACAAAGCTGTTATGAATATTTGAATGTAAGCCTTTTAATGAACTGACATTCATAGGCATGAACTATCTGGGCCATAAGTTAGGTGTGTTTTTAATTTTTAAAGTAATTGTCAAGCTGTTTTACAAGGTGCTTTTACTGCTTTCCATTGCATCCTCACTAACACTTGGGTTGGTCAGGCTTTCTTATTTTAGACATTGAAGTGGGTAAGTAGTTGAATCACATAGGTTTTAGTTTGAAAACCCTTAATGAATAATGACATCCTTTCATGTGTTTATATGCCTTCCATGTACCTTCTGTGCTAAAGTAAAATGTCTGTTTGAATCTTGCTCATTTTTATTGAGTTGTTTGTGTTTTTTATTATTATTGAGTTCTAAGGTTTCTTTACATAGTCTACCTAAAAATGTTTTCTCAGATATGTAATTTGCAAATGTTTTCTCAAAGCCTGCAGCTTGTCTTTCATTATCTTCAGAGTCTTTCTAAGAGTAGAATTTTTCAAATTTGATGAAGCTCAATGAATTCTTTTCTTATCTTTTATGACTCCTCATGCTTTTGGTAGTGAATATAAAAAATATTTGCCTAAACAAAGCTCACAAACATTTGCTGTGGTTTTTATCTAGAATTTTTGCAGTTTCAGGTTTCATATTTAGATCTCTGATTTATTTTGAGTTTATGATGTGAGACAGGGATTAACATTCCATTTTTTTTCTGCAGGGATTTCCATTCATTCCAGCATTGTTTGTTGAAATGACTTCCTATCCTTTATCAACTGAAAATCCTTTGCACATTTGTTGAAGATCAATTGACCATGTGTGTGTGCGCGTGCGTGTGTATGTTTCTGCATGCTATTCTGATGGATTAATCTATTTGCCGCATTTTCATGTGAATAGCACATTGTAAAAATTACTGTAGCTTTCTGTCCTTTTTCAAAACTGTTTTTACTATTCTAGGTAGGTCCTTCACATTCCATATACATTTTAAAATCAGTTCTTCAATTTCTCCTGAAAAAAAAAGCTGATTGAGATTTTGATTCAGATTGTGTAAAACCTATCAAGTTTTGAAGATTGACAACTAAATAATATTTTAGCTTTCACCCATAAACATGCAGTATTTTACTATTTACTTCTGAGTGTCAGAAAATAGTTTATTAATTCATATATTGATCTTTTCTTCTGTAGTCTTGTCAAGTTAGCAGCTTTTTTTGTATATTCTATAGAATTTTCTACATAGATGATCATTTCTTTTGCAAATAAAACTTTTGTTTCTTCTTTTCTAATATGAACTTTTAATTTATTTTTTTTAATATATGATCTAGAACTTTGAATACACTGTTGAATAGAAGTAGTGAGACTGGACACATTCGTTTTGTTTCTGATCTTGGAGGGAAAACATTTAGTCCTCCACTATTAAGCTTGATATATTTTCTTTATCAGGTTGAAAAATTTTTATTTTAAGGCACCTGAGAGTTTTCCTCCCTTATCACAAATAGATGTTGAAAGTTTTCCACGCACTTCATGCATCTATTAGTATGAATATATGATTTTTCTTTTTGTTTCTTCATGTGTTGAAATAAATTGATTGGTTTTCGAAAGTTAATACAACTCTACATTCTTGGGATGAACACCATTGGTTTATGGTGTTTTATCTTTTTAACATATTGTTGAACTTATTTTGCCAAAATTGTATTCAGAATATTTGTTTCCATTTTCATGGGGGATATTGGCCTATAGATTTCTTTTAATATATTTTTCTGATTCTGACATAAGAATAATTACTGCTGTATTAGTGATTCAGGAAGTAGTCTCTCCTCTGAAAATTTATGTGAGAGATTGCTTAGAATTGGTAATATCTTTCCATAAATATTTTGCAGAATTCACTAGTGAAGCTAGAGGAGCTTGGAGTTTTTACGTGAAAAGGTTTTAAACTACAAATTCAATTTCTTTAATAGATATAAAGATATCTAGGTTATCTAACTTGTCTGTGTGAGCTTGGTAGCTTGTTTCTTTCAAGAAGTTTACTTGTTTCATCTAAGTTTTCAAATTTATTTGAATGGTTATTTATAATCTTTTTATCCTTTGAATATATAGAGAAACTTTAATGATTTTTACTCACTCTTTCCTGATATTGAGCATTTGTGTTCTTTTTCATCAGTTTGTCTAGAGTTTTGTCAATATTATTTATCTCATAAAGTAACTTTCAGTTTCATCGATTTTCATTATTGTATTTCTCTTTTTTTTTTTTACTGTGATACTTATTTTCTTTTCTTACTTTTAGTTTTATTTCTTCATTTATGAGCTACAACTTTTTTGTGTTAAATTAGCAGTTTCTTGAGAATTTGTAGAACACATCTTTAACATGTAACAATATATTTTCACACAATGTTATACTACTTTATGCATAGCAAAAAAACAGTACCTTTTTACTTTGTCTTTCTTGGACTTTGTTTTACTGTTATCCTTCATTTTACTTCTATCCATATTATAAACCTCATAAACCATTGCTATCATTTTTGCTTCAAACAGTTGATTCTTTTAAAAAGTTTTTTTAATTAAGAAAAATTCTTCATATTTATCATGTAGTTAAAACTTCTAGTTCTCTTTCTTCTTTTCTATAGATCTGCATTCTCATCTGTCATCATTTTTCTTTTACTTGAAGGTCTTTCTTTAACTTCTTCAGTAGTGCAAGTCTACCAGTGACCAATTATTTCACTTATTTCAATTATTTCTAAAAAGTTCTTCATTTTGTCTTTATTTTGGAAATATATTTTTGCTAGATAAAGTATTATAGTGTGACGATTCTGTATCTTTAGTACTTTAAAATTGTTCTGATTTGTCTTCTAGCTTCTTTTATTGTTGTCAAAAATATCTACTATGATTCTTATTTGTCTATCCGTTTGTAGTGCATCTGTTTCTCTTAGAGTTTTAATATTTTCTCTGTATGCTTGTTGTTACATAATTTTATCATGATATGCATTGGTGTGTTCTTTGCCCTTGGATTTATGAATCTGCCAGCTGATGGTTGTCATTAAGTTTTTGAGGAAAAATGTCAGGTATTAATTCCTCAAGTAATTTTTCTGCTTTGCCTTTATACAAACACTTCCAATATATATATTATATATTATTATATATTAACTTCTTGAAAACTATATCCGAAATGATAGATGATAGAATAAATACAAAAATATTATATTTTTACATGGACCTTCTGAATGATGGTGAGTGAATGATGAAATATGGACCTTCTGAAGATCTCTGGGATTTTTTTTTTTCTATGTAGGGTACTCTTCTTTTAGTTACTCTGTGCCGAAAATTCTAACCACTTTAACTTTCCAAAACTCAACTCTCGGATACCCTGGCTCTGACTTCATTCTTCCTCCAGTACCATAACCTGAGAAATTTCTCCAGTAGTAAAATGAGGCAATCATAGGACTCATCTAATCTGTTTTCCATATTTTAGAGATCACAATCCTTCACTGTATGTTGCTGAATATTTTGAGAGCCAGTGTTTAATATATATTTGCCCCAAATTTTAGTTTTGTGCCAAGGGGGCAAATGTGGTTCTTGTTACTCCATCCTGAATAGAAGTCTTCCTGAGACAAGTTTTAAATCTTTATATTAGAGCAATTAGAGCCATCCATTTGAGGAGATCTAGCATTGCCATATGAAAAGCAAATAATATCAGGTAAAATATGTACCTATTGTATGTGTATATTGTTTTATTTTAACTTTAATAAAAGATCTTGAAATTTATCTTTTTATTTAAGGAAGTATTCTATTTCCTAACTAGCCATTCTTAAGGAAAGAAAAAGCACAATAATTTTCCACCTATTATACTGACCCTATATCTTATGTTTATAGTGACTCTGTGCAATGGTCAATTGAATAATTGTTGTACAACTTGGCAAATTTTTATCAATGCTATCACCACAAAAATAGTATCTTGATGGAAATAAAATGTGTCCATCATATTTAAAATATTTTTTATGTAGTTTCATTTTCATTTTACTATTAGTGGTTATATTTCATGGCATACTTTCAGAGTCTGAGACTTCAGTTTCCACAGTAAACAGATTCTTAATAAATGATTAATTATAATAAAGTCTCCTGTGCTTTTTCAATAGATAGGAGGAAAAATTGAAATTACTGTTTGCATAATTCAAGTTAAAAATAAATAAGCAAAGACAATAAAACTATTATTTGAAGTCCCGCTAAATACAACAAAGGCTTAAATTGTTGACTCAATTCCCTATACATATTAATTCACAAATAAATTGTGGTTTCAAATATCTGGTAAAATGTCCATGTTCTACTTTGCTTGCATCTCCACATGTTCAGAGGGGGATAAGGGGATTAAGACAAGTATCTGGGCAATTCAGAAAAGAATTATAAGCCATGTTAACAATTGTTAGTCAAGATTTACACAGAGTATTTATCAAGCACAGGGCCCACCGCAGACTAAGGAGGAAATACAGAGCAATTATTTGATTTT
This sequence comes from Colobus angolensis palliatus, assembly GCF_000951035.1. Classification (NCBI taxonomy): domain Eukaryota; kingdom Metazoa; phylum Chordata; class Mammalia; order Primates; family Cercopithecidae; genus Colobus; species Colobus angolensis. The sequence goes on from NW_012113697.1 coordinate 7,144,697, forward strand.
TCACAATTAGGAAAGTAATGTTTATGTTGTAAGCTTGTTGTAGGAAAACTGATGTATTTAAATCTAACAGAGGAAAATTTCTTTATTAAACTGGTAATGTAGATATGCTGCCTTATTGACGTATTGGTATAGTATATAACCACGATACTTTTTAGTGATTTTGATTATGGTATTTCCATTTGCTTATTCTGAAGATCTGTGTTAATTATCAATGCTATCTGGTTGTGACTGACATGGAGATATGATATCCAGAACAGACATCTGAGTCTTGTTGATCCATCTGCACAGAGTTCATTCAGCAAACTGCCTATAGTTATCAGCCCCTTCCGGGACTGGCTCAGCAAAGTCGACTGTTCCAGGGTCACAGCTTTTTCAGAAAACCCACATCCAGTGACTCATCAAATAATAGGTATTAAGACCTAGACATTTGGGCCTGATATACTGCAATTCTGATAGGTGGTTTTAGCCCAAGAGTTCTCTGCTTTCTGTGTGATTGGCTGAGTCTTACCCGTGTCCTGGATTACAGTGCTACTTATTTCTCTACCCTATCCTACTTTCTTTCCATTCCTTCCATAGGTTTCCCTCTCAAAAGCACTCCTTAACAAGTACTGCCCATTAACCCCTATGTTGGAGTATGGTTGCCAGTGAAAGTATCGTTGGAAGTGATCTGAGCAAACTGGTCATAAGATGGAGTTTTAGAGCTGCATTAATCCCCAACCAGCTCGCAGTAAGAGCACCATCACTGGTGGGAAGTACAGGTGAATTGTTAAAACTTTCACTAGGCCGGGCACGATGGCTCATTCCTGTAATCCCAGCACTTTGGGAGGCCAAGGAGGGTGGATCACCTGAGGTCAGGAATTTGAGATCAGCCTGACAACATGGTGAAACACTGTCTCCACTAAAAATACAAAAATTAGCCAGGTGTGGTGGTGGGCGCCGCCTGTAGACCCGGGTACTCAGGAGGCTGAGGAAGGAAAATCACCTGAACCCAGGAAGTGGAGGTTGCAGTGAATCGAGATTGTGCCATGGCACTCCAGCCTGGGTGACAGAGTGAGACTCCATCACAAAAAACAAACCAACCAATAAATAAAAAAACTTTTCTCTAGTAGCTCTACTAGCGAGTTGGCACTATTTACTAGCGAAAGATTGAAAGAGTAGGTGTGGTATATCTGGTTTGAAAAGTATTAGGAAAATAGTAATTATAAAGACAATGAAATTGCACAGTTTTTACAACTTCACTGACATTCTGGACAGAAAAAGGTAGTGAAAAGCTACCTGTCACTAGCAGGTCTCTGCAAACTAAGTATGTGAAATCTAGAGGTCCTATATGGTAGCATAACTTACGAGAAGAAGGCAAAGAAAACTGATTATGCGGACCAGAACTTAAATGAAAGTATAACCAAGTTCCTAGGAATGTTAAACTCCCAATCCAAGTAGGTCTGCTATGCCAAACACACAACCCTGGTTGAGAAAGAACGCAAAGCTGACACATAGGATGGAGTCATTTGGCTTAATTTCCCATCAAATCTGGAATTTCAAGATTGCTCTGAACTTCTGAACTCTCTGTGACTATGGAAGTGACCCATCCATCTCCTGTTTATTAAGAACTAACTCAGGGTGCACTTAATGAAAGTTAATGCAGAACCGTCCCCACAGCCCCATTATTAAAATCACTACAACCAGCATAGGACAAAAGAAACCTCACTCGTAATGTGCCCGTCACCCCTGCCGTTTACTAGGGTTAAGTTTAGGCATGACCCAATCCAAGATGTGCTGGATTTAAGAAGATAGAAAAAAGCCTACCTTGAAGGAGCTGCAAGACACAGCCAAGATTGCTAGCAGGATATGAGGGAGTTCAAGGGTGATTGGATTCAGAGTAAGAGGGAAAAAAACAAAGGATTGAACAAGGGAGACTATTGGGAGCATTCTCCTGATAGGTAAGATTTAACTCCCTGCAAGAACCTAGGGAAATGGTGTGAACTGCATTAAAATGGCTCCTAGAAGCAGGAGAAAGGAAAAGGCCAATGTGAAGTGTATTAGTCAGATTTCTCCAGAATTTTGTGTGGGAGCAGAGCAAGATAGTGGAATAGAAAGCTCCACCGATTGTCCCTCCCAGAAGGACATCAATTAACTATTATCCGTACAAAAAAAAAAAAAAGAGAAAACCTTCATAAGAACCAAAAAAATCAGATGAGCATCTATAGTACCTGGATTAACATCATATCACTGAAAGAGGCAGTGAAGAGATAGAAAAAACCGCCCTCAATGGCCAACGCCACCCCTCCTCCATCCAGGTGCAACATGGTATGGAGAGCATCTCTGGGCACTGAGGGAGGGAAAGCACAGCAACTGGGAGGCATTAAACTTGGTGTTCTACTAAAGCAAACTCAGCTGATGCCCGCTCATGGAGGGAGTGTTTTAACCAGCCCTAGCCAGAGGGGTGTTGCCAGTTCTGGCTATCTGAACTTGAATGCCTGCAAACCTCTCCACCAAGGGCTACAGCACTCTATATGTTCAAATAAACATGAAAGGCAGTCTAGGCCATAAGGACTGCAACTCTTAGGTGAGTCCTAGTGCTAAACTAGGCCCAGAGACTGTGGACTTGGGAGGCAAACGACATACTGAGATACCAGCTGGGGCAGCCAAAGGAGTGTGGGCATCACTCCTCTTCTAACCCCAGGCTACACAGTTTATGACTTCAGAAAAGATCCCTTCCTTCACCTTGAGGAGAGGAGAGGGAAAAATGGGGAAGACTTTGTCTTGCATCTAAGATACCAGCTCAGCCACAGAAGGTACCCAGCGCAGACATCTGAATCTTGTTGACCCACCTGCAGAGAGCACATTCAGCAAACTGCCTACAGTTATCAGCCCTTTCAGGGGCTGGCTCAGTTGGAAAGTCAATTGTCCCAGCAGAAAAACCCACATCCAGTGATTTATCAAAAAATAGGTATTAAGACTGAGACATTTGGGTCCGATATAGTACTATCAGAGTTGTGAGGCCCCAGTTCCAGGCCCCAGCTCCTAGATGGCATTTCTAGACACACCTGGGCCAGAAGGGAACCCATTGCCTTGAAGGAAAAGACCCAGTTCTAGCAGCATTTATCACTGGCTAACTGAAGAGCTCTTGGGCCCAGAATAACCAGCAACATTACCTAAGTACTAGAGGCTTGAGTGAGCCTCTGAGACTTGCTGGCTTCCGGTACTAGTATGGCAAAAGCAGAGTAGAGCACTAAGTGGGCTCTTGGTGTCCCCAATTCTAGAACTTGATTCTTGGATGGCATTTCTTGGCCTACCCTGGGCCAGAGGGGAGTCCGCTGCCCTAAAGAATGAATACCAGGCCAGACAACATTCATGAATAGCTGACTTAAGATACCTTAGACCCTAAGGGAATATCAGCAGTAGTCTGGTGTTACTCCTCATGTCCTGACTTAAATCTAAGACATCTATGAAACTACTGCAAGAAAACATTGGAAAGAATCTTCAGGACTTCATTCTGGGCAAAGATTTCTTGAGCAATACTCCACTACAGGTAAACAAAGCAAAAATGAGATCATATCAAATTAAACGGCATTACAACAAATTAAAAAGCTTCTGCACAGCAAAGGAGACAATCCACAAAGTAAAGCTACAACCCACAAAATGGGAAAAAATATTTTCAAACTACCCATCTGACAAGGGATTAATCACCAGAATATATAAGGAACTCAAACAACTATATATGAAAAAATCTAGAAATCCAATCAAAAAATAGGCAAAAGATTTGAATAGATCTTTCTCAAAAGAAGGCATACAAATGGCAAACAGGTATATGCAAAGGTGCTCAACATCATTTATCATCAGAGAAATGCACATCAAAACTACACTGAGATATCATCTCATCCCAGTTAAAATGGCTTATATTCAAAAGACAGGCAATAACAAATGCTAGAGAGGATATGGAGAAAAGTGAACCACTGTACACTGTTGGTGGGAATGTAAGTAGTACAACCACTATAAAGAATGGTTTAAAGGTTTCTCAAAATACTAAAAATTGAGCTCTCATATAATCTAGCAATCCCACTGCTGGGTATATAAACAAAAGAAAGGAAATCAATATATTGAAGAGTTATCTGCACTCCTATATTTATTGCAGCACTGTTTACAATAGCCAAGATTTGGAAGCAACCTAAGTATTCATCAACAGATGAATGGATAAAGAAAATATGGTACATGTACACAATGGAGTACTATTCAGCCATAAAGAAGAATGAGATCCAGTCATTTGCAACAACATAGATGGAACAAGAAATCATTATATTAGGTGAAATAAGCCAGACACAGAAAGACAAACATGGCATGTTCTCAAAAACTTACTTGTGGGATCTAAAACTCAAAACAATTGAACTCATGGAGACAGAGAGGAAAAGGATGGTTAACAGTGGCTGGAAAGAATAGTTGGGGGCTGTGAAGGGAGAAGTGGGAATGGCTAATGGGTACAAAAAAATAGTTGGAAAGAAAGAATAAGATCTATTGTTTGATAGCACAAGAGAGTGATTATAGCAAACAATAACTTAATTATATTGCATGTCACATTGCATGCCTGTATCAAAATATCTCATGTGCACCATAAATATAAACACCTACTGTGTACCCACAAAAATTTTAAAAAATAAAAAATAAATTTAAAAAATAGAGTTCTTCAAAGTAACAGAACCATTATGGGGACAGTTCTTATAGAAATGGGATCACTTGATTATGAAGGCCAAAATGTCCCACACCCTGCCTTATGCAAGCTGGGGAACCAAGAAAACTGATGATGTAATTCAGTCCTAGTCTGCAGGCCCAAGAACCAAGAATACTAATGTCCAAGCACAGAAGATAGATGTTCCAGCTCAAACAGAAGCAAATTTGCCCTTCCTCTATTTTTTTTTTTTTTTTTTCTGTTTAGGTCCTCAATGGATTGGATGATGCCTGTCCACATTGGTGGTGGTGAATCTTCTTTGCACAGTCTACCGGTTCAAAGGCTAATCTATTTTGTCAGGAGCACACTCCAGAGACACACCCAGAAATAATGGTTCTAGCTATCTGGATATCTCAGCCCAATGAAGCTGACACATAAAATGAACCATCAAGATGGAAATTTCAGGATTACCAAGGCAAACAGTGAAAAAAGAATTTAAAAGAATACAGATACTGTCTTACCTATTTGTATTCACTGAGAATTTGCTAGGTAAGTTTGGAAAACCCAGAAAATAATTATACTCCACTGAAAAGAAGGTAGGATACATGGTTTCCCAAGTTGAAAAGGTATGTATTGTAAAAGCACGTCACTAAGAAACTCAGTATTGGCTGTCTTTAATAGGCCAGGGATGGTGGTAAGGAGAGGTTGTTATAGAACTGTTACCGAACTTACTGGATGGTAAGGAGAGACTGTTACAGAATTGCTCTCCTGGAAAGCAATGAAAATGATAGGACCATGAGATAATAGAAGCCATGTGGTAATGCTTAGCCCTCAGAAAGATTCTCATAATGAAATACAAGATTAGAGTGACAGCCAAATGGCCTGAACCACAGATGACTATGTAGATGTTTATTAAAACATGACAGTCCTAGGAACAAAATATATGAATAACCAACAAAGGTATGACTCAAATGGTACCATTAGAAGCAATTAAAAAATGGATGATCAGGAGAGTAAGAGTAGTTGCTGCAATAATGTCATTTGCTCAGTTTCTAAGCTTGAGCCATTCTTAGTCCCCAAAGATTGAAGAACAGGACTCGTCCCCAGGAGAAAACACCCTGTAACTCAATGGGAAGTAGACATGGTAATAATACCATGAATCCCACCCCAAAACAGTTTTATACCGAGTTATTCAGATTATCATACACTGAGAAAAAGAAAGTAGAAGATTCCTAGGCTTGTTCAACCCTTTGAATACAGTCAAATGTCTCTAGGGGAGATGTAAGTCTAATCTTTCAAAAGTAAAACAAATTCTTTAGCTTCCCGGGCATGTTTGCTTTTCAATTATAAAGCCTAGGAGATGTAAAAAACTTGAAATATTCATGGGGCATCAAGTATGTGGCTGTGAATTTGGTAAATGAATTGTTTTTTATTTCTTTTATAAAAGAGAATCAGAGCAGACATTATATATTTATTCTCCCTATCTTTGTTACAATATAGTATGAATATAATACAGTCTAGGTAATTCACAGAATATCATATTTATTAATTATAATTACATCATACTAACCAGGCCAATGAGTAAGAAAGGCCTAGTATATTGGAGACCTTGGTAAGATACATGTACCCTAGAAAGTGAAAAATTACCTGATAAAGATTTGTGAACCTATCACGCCAGCAACATTTTAGTGGTTAAGGTCATACCAGAATATCTCATTTAAAGTAAATTACAAATTATTGCATCTTATACATACCCACTCATCATGAAGAAAGAAGCATAACCCATGTTATGCCTCTTTGGGTTCCAGAGGCCAGTATATTCTACACCCAGGAATATTGCATCCACCAATATACTGGGTGACATGAAAGACTGCCAGCTGTGAATAGGCCCCTGAGCAGCAGTGGGTGAGATAGTACATCCAAGCTATTTAGTTGATACAACACTAAGCTATTAGAGGTACCAATGTTCAGAAAAAGCATTTTGTAGAGTTTATGGTAAGCCCCAGTATGAAAATCAGGATCTCAACCCCTGGGATCAGGAGGAAAACTACCATCTTTGGTGAAAATTTTTACTCTGTTGAGAAACAAGTCCTGAACGTTACTGTGCCCTGGTAAGTACAGGGCATGTGACCATGCACACAAGACTGCGTATCATGAGGTAGAATCTATCAGATCCAATAAATTGTAAGGTTGTGCAGGCCTAGGAAAAATGTACTGTAAGAAGGAAGTGGCACACATACAAATGACCTTGAGTAGGACGGCGGGTGAAAGTCCAGAAATACATGTCTCCCACCCTTGGTGCAACTTTTATTTCTTTTATAAGAAATGCAGCGTGTTTCTACCTCTGCTTAGCCTACAGTCACATGGATGATCCTTCAAGTAAAGGAAAAGGAACTTTCATTCCCAGTGACGGGGTTTGCTTCCCAACCTCATAATTCTGACTTAGAGATACATAACCAGGGTTAGAGATACTACTATCCCAATTGGTAATGATTTCCAGGAGACACAGTATGAGTCCTATTGAACCATAAGCTACAGATGCTGCCTGGGCACTTCAGGCTTCTTGTGTCAATGGACTAGAAAGAAAAAAAGAGTTGCCACTATCTTGGCAGGGGGAATGAAGCCAAATAATCAGACTGTTTTTACATAAAGGAAGCAGGAAAGACTATTTGTAGAACCAGGTGATCCACTTGAGTTGAGTACCTTTTGGTACTTCAATATTTAATTTTGATAGCTAAATAGGCAAGTGCCTTAGAATGGCAAGGAGACCAGAGGCTCAGATTCCTCAGGGATGAGGATCAAACTCATGCCACCAGGTAAGGCATTAAGACAAGTACAGGATCTGCATTCTTACCTCATGTAGAGAAGTGGTTCTGGGTAGTATGAGGGGTGGATTTTAGTGGACACAGATATATTTCACCCTGGTTCTCTTTCAAGGAAGGATTTCTTGCCCCACATGCAGAAAGTGCTGACAGAGATAGCCTTTAGATGTCAACAATTTCAGAGATAGCATCAGTTGCAGAAACAGCTTTCTCCATGCCCTTCTCCCTTTCACTGCATTCACCACATCCTCCATCACATCTCACCTCTCTCAAGTGGCCCACATCCAATGAACGTGGTTAAAAGGCCCATCCATTTCTTCCTGCTGTGGGGTAACTATGAAAGTATCTTTTAGCTTTAGAGTTCCCCAGGATTTCAGTCAAAATTATTGTGCCTGCAATACAGGTTGACCTTTCCATCTATCCATTCTGGTTTCCTTCTCCTTCCTTCCTCAAATGTTGATCCCAAAGACACTCCTTAGTAAACAATCTATACACTAAACTTGGTCACAGAATCTGCTTCCATGAGAGCCTAACATGTTATAAAATCATAATGAAGACAGCATACAAGTTGTAGTCAGACCTACTCGAGTTTTTAAATCTACTAACTCTGTAACTGTGCACAAGTTACCTTAGCCTTTGAGGATTTGGGGATCCAAAAACATCCTTTCCTTTCATGTATTTTTTAACAAAAAGCAAAAGCTCTATTCATCATTGTGTAGGAGGAATAGCCTGGATTATCTGAAATTTTGGAATAAATCTCAACCACCCCAATAATGTTCAAATATATTTTAAAAACACCATCTTGTTTAAATGTATTTGTACATATACAACTATGTAAGGGATTAATTTCTTACATATTTTCAGGAGATTTCAATGCTGCAATATTTTAAGGCATTCATATAAAGTAGCCTTGAGCCTCCCTCTCTAATAGCTGTTTATTGACGTCCTAGTGCTGAAGAAATTATTCTTTATTTTGCCAGTGAATTGATTTACACATAAGCTAAAGTAGAATAGAAAAAATGTAGGGAAAGTATTTAGGATTCAAATGCTATCACCCAGATGCATATTAAAATAAGTAGCTTTTAGGTAGTGTTAATAAAACAAAATTAATTCAGTCACACAAGTTGAAAAACTGAAATATTTATACATCAATTATTGATGAGTTGTACTTTTCAAACTAACTTGCTTTATTGCCAGTTACCAAGCCAAGGCTAGCATTATCTTTCAGCTAGATTAAACTGCCTCTGTTATTCTTAAAGTATCTAGATACGCATATAACTTTTAGTTTTATGGTATAAACTTGCTTTCAAGAATTTTATTTTTAAGTTTTTCCTTCCTTTTAACTAATGCCAATTTCTATCTATATCACTCCTTTGTTGACTTATCAAATGACACTGACTGCTGTTGAGTGGTAGTTGAATGGATTCCTTTCAGATGAAAATTTTAATTATCATTTTTCTTGCAAAAAGACTGATGCTATGTGAAAAATACTAACTCTTTATTAAGTAAAACAAAACAATGCAAAAAAACCTGATATTTGAAAAACAAAAATAATTCTGAATATATTATTTATGAAAAGGTCATTTGAAAGTATTAGTTTCAAAACTAGGGTTTTAACCATTTAACTTTAGCTCATAGTATAACATATTTATAGGTTGATGAGACCATACTTTCAGATACATTTCATTTATATTTGATTATTAAAAGCAGGTTTCTGATTATAGGTTTTCATTTTCATTTTTCCCCAAAATGGCTCATGTTGAATACATTTTAGTGTTAAAATGTCATAGTCAAAACACCACTACATGGATTATAATTCCACAGGTTATAGGGAATAAACAAATCAGTGAATTGAAGGCAATATGACTATGAATATGATAATGTTAACATCATGACCTAAATAACATATTTCTACTTTTATTATGCATTATTACCTATCACAGACAGCAATGTCTAAAAGTGGGAAATTTTTGAAGAGCGCTTCTATTGCTTTGAAAATTATCATGTTATCTCAGGAACTATAAAGGATTTGATGGGTGAGGAAAGAAAGGCACATTCTTGTGTGAAATATGCACATGAGTACAGTGATACGAGGCAAGTGTACATCGTACCATTCAGCAGACGAAGGCACAGTGAATTGTCTTTAAAAGCTGGCTACATAAAAAACAACCATCAGATCATCAATGTGACTATTTTATATTCAGTTTACGCAGGTGGAATCTCATATTCATTGAAAATTAAACAGAAATAGGGTTGAATCATACGCCCATGAACAGGAGAATTCTTCCCGGCCAATGGCACAAACATCCCTTTTGGGAAGTAGCTACCTATACCAGCGTTTAAAATGAGGGGAAGTGCAGTCAGATTTAAAGTGATCTGAAAAAGGTAGAAATTTTGATTAACTTTATATTTTTAAGTTTGCATTTTTTAAAAAAAGTATAAGCACTAAGTATATCACTTCAAAAACAATAAGGAAAAATATATCAATTTTTAAAAATGTAACACAAGTAGGTTAAAACAACCAGAGAAAAAGCTCAGGATAAATAGAAAGCAGAAAAAAAAGATGGGAGAAATTATTCAAATAAATAAGTAATCACAATAAATGTAAAATAACCCAAGTCACCAGCTAAAAGACAGATAATATAATATTAACATTTAAAACCATAGCTATATGATTTTATAAAAAATAGACTTAAATGTAAAAACACATACATGGTGAAATATGCACAAATCAGAAACAACTTTAAAAATACCTATAATAAGAGTTAAAACAAGCTTTAGGGAAAAATAATGAAAGTATAGTGAAAGGCACTCAAATTTACCAAGATTACATAAAACTCTAAAATCTATGTGAACATAATAATCTGTCCTTAAATATGTAAGACAAAGTTACATGTATAGATGGACAAATCTAGAATAATAAAATCCCTTAACAAACTTATTTTACTAGTTGATAGGTGAAATGGACAAAATAATGAACGGTTTTGAAAGGTTTGATAAACTTAATTTAAAAAACTGGTATAAAAGACAGATATATCTGTATATTATCCAACTCTAGCAATGATAGAATCCACATTCTTCTCAGGCATACAAGAAACATTTTTAAGGTAGTATAATAGTCTCTAGAACTTAAAGCAAGTCTGGAAATCTTTCTAGAAATTAATCATGTAGCCAGTGTTCTGTTGTTCTACTATAATGATTTTTTAAATGAAATAACAAAAAGATAACTGAAATTGTAAACAATGCGTATAAGAATGCGGTTCAGTGAACTCGTGGTTGGTATCTGATAGTACTATGATTATATACAGAGACTATTAGAAGTCTGCTGCTGACCCTTGGCTAAGACAGATATAAAGCATTGACTAGCTAGCAATTTAAAAAGTGCTGTATATAATGTCCAAACCTTTCCTGGAACCCCCTCTGTACTTGCTTGTCTATATTATTTCCTGAAAATATGAGGTCTGATTGTTTGCATTTGGCTTTAACCTAGACTGCTTTTATGATCAGCAGAGTACAAAAGAGCTCATTAGAAAATTTCTGCCTTTGCTTTATTGAAACGTCAGAATCTATGAATGTATCTTGGTTAACAATCTGAAGATGAAGCAATATGAAGATGTACAACAGAGAAAGGACCCTGGAGCTGAGGCTGGAAGTTGTTGGCTCTCTTTATGCTTACCTGTGCTTTCTTTTTCTGCTGTATCATTACCTTTATTAAAAGCCTTGTGTGGGTACGTGCTGTGGAGTCTCTCAGGTCCTTTCTACTGCATTATGCTGTAAGAACCATAATGTAAGGTGTAAGGCAGTCTATAGGGAATTTACTAACTCAGTGCCCCCAGACAAGGTTGAAAGGAGGGAAAATGACTAGTATTACTTAGGGGGAAATAAAACAACAAAAATTAAGAGATCAAGAAAGCATCTAGACAATTAAACTGGGTAGAAATATTCAGATGGTTCATTAAAAACGATTTGAAAAAGGAGGCAATCAGAATAGCTCCTAAAATGTTAATGGATCTCTATAACTTGAATAGATAATCTAATTACTCCATCAACCCCTCAAACTATGTAAGGGTCATATCAGATTCTTTCAAAATATTCTAGATTTGATTAATATTAAAAATATAATATTTACCCAAAGAGAAATCTATAGCCCCTGTGGAAATAGTGCTGATTTGAAAGATATGAGGTAAAGGAGAGGATTATGATGTGGAGGAACAAGAAGCCCATGATTTCTTGCCAAACTCCAGCAGGGAAATCAGGCTGCTTGCATTGATATGGCTAAAATGTCCTGGGATAATGGAAGACACCCTTTTCAGAGTTACTTAACACTGGTGCACAGTGTATTATCATAGCCTAAATGTGCTCTGGCAATATAACTAAATTAGGGACAAATGGTTATGCAGTTGTGGAAGGCTTATACGTGAAGTATGTCACAAAATAGGAATATTAGAAAAGTTATAGTTATTGCTTGAGCTCGCCAATGTACATTACTGAGATAATGTTATGCAAGAGTGGGAGACTCCCTTTACATAAACTATTAAGGAAAGAACTCCATAAGAGCCTACTCTTTATCCTGTTTTATTTTATTTATTTATTTATTTACTTTGTTTGTTTGTTTGTTTTGAGACAGAGTCTCTCTCTGCCGCCCACGCTGGAGTGCAATGGAGTGATCTTGGTTCACTGCAACCTCCACCTCTCAGCTTCAAGGGATTCTCCTGCCTCAGCCTCCTGAGTAGCTGTGATTACAGATGCCTGCCACCACGCCCGGTTAATTTTTGTATTTTTAGTAGAGACGGTATTTCACCATGTTGGCCAGGCTGGCCTCAAACTCCTGACCCCAAGTGATCTGCCCGCCCCGGCCTCTCAAAGTGCTGGGATTACAGGCATGAGCCACCATGCCCGGCTTCATCCTGTTTTAACTATGTACAACTGTTTTTTAACTATGTACATCCTGTTTTAAGGCACGTACAGCTGAAACTTTTAGAATTAAAAACTTAACTGAAATTAATTTAAAGCAATATGGAATAGATGAAGGAAATCAAGAAATTAAGTATAGTTAAGAGTATATTAGACATAGATATATTAGTTCCTACAAATTATTTGTTAATGCAGTATGGCCTGTCAGAAAAGCTAATGTACCCTGGAGATCAATTAAAAATTATAAAGACCCTAATAAAATAATAACCCTGTTGCATCATGCCCAACATGGTGTTACCAATTCAAGTTTTGCAGCAAGCTATGGGAGATTTGTATTCTGTGACTGGTTTGGTTAATGATTTATTTTAAATTTCAGTTTCTGGAGAAAACGAGAGACAGTTTGAATCCATATGGGACCAAATCCAACAGACTTCTACCATGCTCCTACGGGATACTGTGTTTAAATCCTTTTTACTGTCTTAACTTGAAGAAAAGAAACTTAGATTTGACTTAGTGGTAAAGCATGTTTTCTAAAAAAATTATATTGATGATGTAATGCTGATATGTAAATTAGATGACTGAGCTAAAACTGAATTTCAAATCTTTGTTAATCTAATGACCATCGGTCCGGCGCGGTGGCTCAAGCCTGTAATCCCAGCACTTTGGGAGGCCGAGACGGGCGGATCACGAGGTCAGGAGATCGAGACCATCCTGGCTAACATGGTGAAACCCCGTCTCTATTAAAAAAAATACAAAAAACTAGCCGGGCGAGGTGGTGGGCGCCTGTAGTCCCAGCTACTCGGCAGGCTGAGGCAGGAGAATGGCGTGAACCCGGGAGGCGGAGCTTGCAGTGAGCTGAGATCCGGCCACTGCGCTCCAGCCTGGGCCACAGAGCGAGACTCCGTCTCAAAAACAAAACAAAACAAAACAAAACAAACAAACAACAAAAAAAAATCTAATGACCATCATGGAGTATCTGTTTAAACTGACTAAAGTACAAGGCCCAGCACAAACCATTACATTCTTAGGAATTACTTCTGCCAGAGTCATTAGAAACTTTCCTCAAACGACCAAAAATAACTTATTATCTCTTTCAACTCCCAAATCAAGGAAGAAGCACAAAGTTTAATTGTATCATTTGGTTTCTGGAAATATATTAATCTTTAGACACAGACTACCAATCTTATAAAAATTTTTTCTAGGGTATAAAAATAAAAAACAAGCCATGTGAATTATATTATGTAGTTTTTATTGACCTCACAACAAAAGTAGAAAAAGGAGTATGAAGAGTCAGTTAGAGAGCAATGTTGTATTTGAATTCATAGCTGAAATATTGAATAAAAATTTTTTAAATTAGATACTTTTTATTCAAGCTAATATATTATGAGGATTATTTCGGAAAGCAAGGATAATCTAGAACCAGAAGAAATTATCAATATAAACTCCCTCTTAACAGATTAATGGTAAAAAATTTATCTCAACAGGTGCATCACAATGTCTGATACAATGAATAACTAATTCATCTTTTAAATTCTCATCAGATTACAAATAGAAAGGAATTCCCTTAACCGGATGAAAGTCGTACATCAAAAACTTTCTTTAAACACCACATAAAAGGTTCAGACTGATACATGTTCTAATAAAAAATGTAACAGTAAAGATGACATCTAAATTTCAGCAAATTTGTTGTAAATTTCAGTTACTCCACATTGAACAGAAAACTCTAGTGGATAGCCAATTAAATAAGATAGAAAATCAAAAGCATGAGGCAAAAATATTTTAAAATATTTACACAAAATTATAGTTATTTGCAGACTTTGTGTTTTGGAAAACCTAAGATAATCTATAAATCATTAGAACTAATGAGAGTACTCAGCAAATTTATTGTATACAAAATCAACAATCAAAAATAACTACAAAAAAATAGTAGTAAAAAGACTCCATCCATAATATCTACGTAAACTAAAATATGTAGGGGTGAAACAACTGGTAGATGTGTGGAAATTCTTTGTGAAATAAAAGATTCCAAATTTTGAAATATATAAAAGATACCCTGAGTAAATGAAAGTATACAATACGTTCTTCAGTGGAAGACTTTATATTATAAATAAGTTAATTCTTCCCAAATTTATGTAGTAGTGCCATGTAATTCTAATAAAAATCCCAAAAGAATGTATTGAAATCTTGAACAAACTGATCCTAAACTTCATGAAAATGAGATAAAAGTAGCCAAGACAATTTTTGGAAAAATATTAAATAAAATGATTATATGTTCTGTCTTGCCAAATACCACATCTTATTACAAGCATAGTTCAGGATCAGAAATGAATAATAAATCAGCAGAACAGAAAAGAGCAATGGAAATACACCAGCAAATATAGCATCTTGCTAGAGGGGACATTACAAATTAGTGTTCTAATGTAGGACTACTAAGTAAATGGTATTGAAATGCTAGAATTTCCATAAGGGAAGAAATAATTTGATTATAATCTCATTTTATATAAGATATTTTCCAGATGGAGGAAATAATAGGGAAAACAAAAACTTAAAAGTATTACAAGAATGTATAGGAGAACAGATCCCTATATGTTAGTGAAAGAGTTCTTAAATCATAACATAAGCAAATCATATAAAATAGAGATTGGGTGTTGGAGAGGATGTGGAGAAATAGGAACACTTTTACACTGTTGGTGGGATTGTAAACTAGTTCAACCATTATGGAAAACAGTATGGCAATTCCTCAAGGATCTAGAACTAGATGTACCATATGACCCAGCCATCCCACTACTGGGTATATACCCAAAGGATTATAAATCATGCTGCTATAAAGACACATGCACACGTATGTTTACTGCGGCACTATTCACAATAGCAAAGACTTGGAATCAACCCAAATGTCCATCTGTGACAGACTGGATTAAGAAAATGTGGCACATATACACCATGGAATACTATGCAGCCATAAAAAAGGATGAGTTTGCATCCTTTGTAGGGACATGGATGCAGCTGGAAACTATCATTCTTAGCAAACTATCACAAGAACACAAAAGCAAACACCGCATGTTCTCACTCATAGGTGGGAACTGAACAATGAGATCACTTGGACTCGGGAAGGGGAACATCACACACTGGGGCCTATCATGGGGAGCGGGGAGGGGGGAGGGATTGCATTGGGAGTTATACATAATATAAATGATGAATTGATGGGTGCTGACGAGTTGATGGGTGTAGCACACCAACATGGCACAAGTATACATATGTAACAAACCTGCACGTTATGTACATGTACCCTAGAACTTAAAGTATAATAAAAAATAAATTAAAAAAATAGAGATTGATGGATTTGATTATTTGAAAAGTATGGACTTATGCTTGACTAAAGTCACCATAAACATAGTTAAAAGGTAAACTTTGGCTGATTAAGAAGCAATATATGCCACTTGGTAATGGAATTGATTATTATTCATTACCATTTCTGAATTCAATATGAAAATGTACTTCTATCCCAGTTGAAAGGAGTGGTAACATTTAATGATTATCAACTGATTGAAGAACCCATGAGTCCAAAAAATATTAGAATATGCCAAAAATCTTAACCAACCTGAGAAGTGCCAGTTTACAAAGAAGACACTTTTCTTTTTTTTTTTTTGTCATAACAGAAATGAAAATTTATTTTTTTATAACCAAGAAGACACTTTTCTTACTTATACTGACCAGAGTGCCTTAAATTGAGTGTCATATGTTGGAAAGGATCTTGGTGAAAGAAACTGTCATATAGTAGAAATGATATAATAATTTGATTTAAAAAATTGGGAATAGCCAGTTTTGAGTTAATTATTTCTTTTTCAAAGCAGCCATTCAATTCTATTCTACATGTTAACTCTTAAAAATTGTTTACAGTTACATACAAAGATTATACACACACAAAACACATATATATTATATGTATACACACACATACATATACAAACACATAAAATTTCCATTTTAGCTCATTTTGTGATAGGAGGAAATTAAAAACAATTTTGTATGTCCATCAACAGACTAACAGATAAATAAAATGTGTAATGTACTCTATGGTAAAATAGTATACATAGAAAAAAGGAATGAATGATATTAGCATATACTGATATAGTAAAGGGCAAAGCAATGTTTTAAGAAGAAAATTGCAGTATTATACTCAATATTTAAATAAAACTCTCATGAAAGTAATATGTTGTGTTGTCATGTACGGCTTCTCTCTTTGCCTCTCTCTCTCTTTCTGTCTCTCTCTCTGTCACAGACACACACACAGACACACATAAAATTAAGGGAAATACTGAAAAATTACACAATTAATGTTTGTCTTGTCTTTTAAAACAGCAAAGATATGAGAGAATACAATTTGCAATGAGGGAAACAGGTGCTTTTAGCTTTATCTACAATGTTTTATGTTGTTAAAATAGGCGAAACAGATATGATCAAATTTGAAAAATACAGAAGAACAAGTAGTAGAAACAAACATTATTCATCATTACACCACCAAGAGAGCACTATAGTTAAAATTTTGTGAAGGTTTTGCTTAAGGGTTTTTTGTTGCTGTTTTCACTTTTGTAATCAGAAAAGAAAAAAATACTCTTAAATCTCTTGAGATAGTGGTTTGGATAAATTGTTTAGTGTAGCAATACCTTACAGTTAAAAATATTTAAGATATACCTTAATATTTTAGTTCTCAACAAGTTTTTCCATCAAACTGCTTAATCACATCCCTTCTGTCCTAGTCTGTTTTGTGTTGTTATAAAGGAATATCTGAGGCTGGGTAATTTATAAAGAAAAAAGGTTTCTTTGGCTCATAATTTTTATGGCTGAAAAGTTCAACATTGAGCATCAGCATCTGGTGAGGGCCCCAGGTTGCTTCCACTCACGGTGGAAGGTAACGAAGTGCTGAGGTGTACAGAGATCACATAGTAGGAGAGGAAGCAGGAGAGATGGGGATGACAGGTACTAGGCTCTTTCCAGCAACCAGACTATGTGGGAACTAACAGAGTGAGAACACACTCACCCCAGTGGTAGGGTATTAATTCATTCATTAGAAATCAACTCCTATGACCCAAACACCTCCCATTTGGCCCCACCTTCAGTATTGGGGATCAAATTCAACATGAATTTTGGAGGGGAAAACATGCAAACCATAGCACCTTCTTATATGCAACGTGCTTACACAGGCCAACAGTTTTACATATTAGAGCATAATGATTTCTGGCCAATTCTGTAATTCCACTTTTTTTCCTACCAGTGATCCAAGCTACTAGTATTTCTCACACATAGATGAGAAATTCTGCCATAGATATTTTTAGAAATTATGGTTTTTTAAAGAATTGGGAAGAGAAATAGATTTTTAGCTTCTTTGTTCAGAGTGTTTATGTAACGTGGTGTAAGTCTCACTGTTTTAATGATGAATCATTAGCTTTTGTGTTTGTTGAACACCTTGTTTCTAACACCTGTATGTACTGACTAACTCAACCATGAGTAGTGAATGAGATCTAATAGCAACTTGCTGGCAGCAAATACATTGTACAATTGATTGTGGTTTTTTTGAGAAAAAAAGAAACATTTTAAGCTTTTGAATCTACAAAATCACAGTTGTGAAAAAACAGCAGGCATTATATGGCTTCAAGCAGAGTTTGTGAAAGATGAGTCAGGAAAAATTTGTTTCATTTTCACACTCAGAAATATGCCTTACTATCACACCCTAGAAAAAGAAAGGAAGATCAATTTGTTTTGATGGCACATAATGTTTTTAATCTACCACACTAAAAAATAGTTTTTCAAGGCTGAGTTAATGGGACTGCAGTACACCCTTTTCTTATGTTTTTGTATATTTTCCAGGTATAAGTCATGAGTGAGAACTTGTTGGTGAAGAAAATACTTTTATATATGACCGTGGTATATGTTTGAAATCAGAAAAAATTTGAAAATGAGTGTGTTTCAGCTGCCTGAGGTCATTTTGAGAATACTTTTGTCGTCTTTGTTGTTGTTTTATGAAACACAACCATATACTTTGCTTCTTGGAAGTCACCATAATGGTTTTTCCAATTTCATGCATTTTGATCCTTAAGGAACTTTCAGCGGGTGTTCCTGATGTCATAACCGGGCAATTGTTACTTCTTCAGTCAGTTAAGATTAGAAGCCAGATTATCAGATGTTATATTGCCTATATAGTAGCTGTAAGAAAAAAATATGGAACAAAATATAAGCTTGAAAATAGTAGATAAAAATAAAACACTTTACCATTTTTGTAACACTGCATTTAGGATCTACTTTATAGCCTTAGAAAAGAAAATCTGTAGAGTAGTTTACAGAATTTGTTCTGCTGGCATTTACCCAGGTATTTAAGGGAAGAACATTTATTTATGAAAAATCTCAAAATAATCTCTATGTAAGGATGATAGAAAGTAATTATTCATCAAATATTTGAGAATCTATGATATTGTCATATTTGTTGTTTTGCAATATTAAAAAATATAAAAGACATAATTTCTGTTCTTGGGGTCTAGGTAATTTTTTAAAAGCGAAGTTTTTCACTAAGAAAAGAGGATTAAAATAACAATTTTTGAAAATTGAAGGTGCATGGTGCAAGCAAATACAATAGGAATTTAACAAGGGTCAGAATTTTTGGAGAATTGCACTTTAAACTTGTTTTTGTAGTAGGGATAAGTTAGGCAAGTAAGTCAAGTAAGGGTAAGTTAGCCAAGAGGAGGTGTTTAGAAAGTTCTAAATGTGAAAATAATACTATTTATTATTTAACATTAACTGCACCCCCACCCCCACCAACATCTTGAATCAGGACAGTACTGGAAAAAAATGGAACAGGTCAAAGAGGTTTGCGAAACAAAATAACACGACATACACACACACACACACAAACAAAATAGGGAGAAACGTTATAGAAGGGTTAAGTTAGATAGTTATAGGAAAGGGGTTGTGTGTGTGTGTGTGTGTGTGTGTGTGTGTGTGTGTTGGGCGGTAATTATGAAGAATTCTAAAAAGCTGGTTGTTGTGGTTTAATTTAGATTCTGTGTGGAAAGGGAGAAGTTGTGAAATGAGGAGGGAGAGAAGTGAAGGTAGCAATGTTCAAATACTTGCAATGTGTTTCTTAAGGCAATAAGAAGGGTTTCTCTGTCAAGTGGCAAGCTAAATGTTTTCAATTAAAGAAAGTAATTAATATTGACCAATCCAAAGAAAATACAGGTATGGACTTAAGAGGGCATTTGGTTATAACATTTGATTTTTGGTTACTTACAGAAGGCTGAGCAAATTTAATTCCACTAAACGTGATGTGGTCCTTGGCAGATTAGTCTGTCAGTGTATCGAAAAGATGGATTCGGGGGAAATAAACTTTATTCAAGGAAAATGTTATGCAGTAATCCAAATATGAGGCATCATTATATATACCAGGATGACAGCAAAGTTCAAGTAAAATCAGACATTGTTACTTCTCATTTAATCTGGGTTATCAGCCCAAACTTCTAGTAAATATTCAAGAAAAATATTTGAAAATAGTCTATCAGTACTAAAAACTGATGGCTAGTTAAGACTTAGTAAATCCAGTCTTTCTCTACTTGCATAATTGTTTTACCTTCTCCTTTTATTCCTCATTGTAATTATTCAAAGTTTGTATTTTTTAGGTCATTCAGTCCTGCAGGCAAAAATTCCTTTCAATTGTTTTGCTTTCTGTTGTTGAAATTACCTTTTTCAGTACTGATGCTTTTCTGAGACGTGAAACACCCCAGATGCTCCAACCATGAACATCATTTAAATACCTGAATAAACAAACTTGTCTGAGGGCTATTAATTTTTCTTCTTGAAGCTCCCGGAAACATTTCTTTATGCATCACTCTTTGTTAACAACTTCATTATGTTTCTACTTAATCTGTCCCCTTCTAGGCTAATAGTGTGCTATGTATTTTTGTTTAGAAAAACAAGAATTCTGCCTCGTTCTCTTTTCCTAGAGGCCAGAAACACACACCTGGGGAAGCCACCATGTCCCTCCTGTTTCTAGTGTTTGGCACCATATTCTCCATCAATTGCAGAACTTCCTCCTCAGCATCCAGCTCAATGCCTGGCACATAGCAGGCCCTCAGCAATATTGTTTTTTATTAGCCTGTTTCTTTGATTTGTGAATCTTCTGGAACATGAACAGTCCTCTCCAGAAACTAGCTCTTTTCTCCTTCAGGGTTTGAGTTCTCATATTAACTCTATTTCCAGCTTCTGTAAACTTGATGCGTTAACATCTGCCCTGCACGGACACCTTGCTGTGGACAATCTGATAATATGTCTGAGTCACCTTGGCTCCATCTCCTGCCCACTGGGTCATCGCCCTCCTCTGGGATGACTCTTCCTTCTAAGGGCACACTTTCAGTTTTTCCCACTGCTTCTGCCTGATGACAAGCCCAGATGCTTTGTGTGCCCCAGCAATCCCCCATGGCTGGAGCACCCTGTCTTTAGTTACCTATGAGGAACACATTGTCTTGTCAGTGGCCATTGTGTCACAATCTGACAGCCTCACTATATGCCAATGTGTCTATTAATACACTACATTTTTTTTAAAGTTCTATATTTTACTTGCTACTTTTCTACTCCCATATGTCTCCTCAGTTTCATTTAAGCCCTCTCCTAGTAGCGTATGTTTCTGTTTGCACCTTGGCTCTTGACCAAGTTTTCTACTTTATTCTGGGTTTATGGATTTGACATAGGGGGTGAGTTGGCTCACTCAGTCCTGATGTTCTCACTATCAGATTCAATGTCCAACTTGCTACTAAATATATCCCTTTGATGGTCTATAGACGACTCTGTCAATATGTTCTAGAACAAACTCAAGATGTAACTCCTCCTCTGTCAGTAACTCACAAAACTGAGAGCCATTTGAATATGTTCATCCCACCAATATGTCATTACCGTGGTTCAAGTCTTATTATGTTTCACTTAGTCTGTGGCAATGGACTAGGTGTTTTTTTGCCCTTATCCTCAAATTATTTTTTACGCTGTCTGCTAATAGTTGGAACTTAAATACAACCGTGACTTTCAGGATGTGGCCCCCAAGTCTGTTACTTGACATTTTAGGCCCTCCATGACCTCTCTGATTGTGGCTTCCCTCTCAGCTTTAGCTGCCATTGTTCCTTGTTTTTTTCACTAGCAATAATGAATTGTTTGTGACTTCTTACCAAGGTGACAGATTTTCATACTTCATGCCTTTGTGATCTTTTTCCATCATTCTACCACCTTCTCCTAATTGTTCCCTGGCTATATCCTTCTCATTTTTTAAGCTTCAATTCAGCTATCTTCTCCTCTAAGAAGACCTTCCGTGAACCTTTATGATCTTGTATTGTTGCTTTATGCTTTTATAATAATGTGTGCTTTAAAAATTATCTGTGTAGTTTATACATTGTCTTGACAATATTTCTAAAGCTTTTCACCTGTACAAGACATACATTACTGAAGAATAAGTCTCAAAGTTATATTTCTGGGGTCTATCTGAAGATTTGGAATGATGTAGTTGTATTATGTTTCTAATTAATCTGTCCCCTTCTAGGCTAATAGTGTGCTAAGTATTATTGTTTAGAAAAATGAGAATTCTGTATCTTTCTCTTTTTTTCTAGAAGCCAGAAAGAAACACCTGGAGAAGCCACCATGCCCCTCCTGTTTCTAGTGTTTGGCACCATATTCTCCATCAATTGCTTCAAGGGACCTACAATCTGCTAGTTAAATATGTCTGGTAGGGGGGCAGGTAGATGTTTCTCTTCAATTCCCTGGTTGCTGGACACACACAAAAAAGATTGCTTAGCATGATAAGATTTTGCAAAAGATCTCCAATAAAGGACTCACTCTGAATGTCCTATCAGATTCACAAAAGCAGAAGCTAATGAAACCTACATTCATAATTGGAACACAAACAATGAATACGAGTAGCATGAAATAGTTTCCAGGTTTCCTTTTGCAGTTATGCCCAACGTATCAATTTTACCCACTCAGCAGCTTTTCAAAAGTAGGTACTTGTTCTTATCTCTTTACCCTTTTTCTTTAGAATTTGTTTCTCTTCATGATTGACTTAGAAACTAATGATTAGTATCCGGTAAATGGTTATTGCATATGGAATGAATCTTAAGTCCCAGGTTTATCTCTTCCAATCTATCTGCTTTTTAGTTATTTGAATTCTACATTTTTCTTTCTGACCCAGCAACCCTCCAGTCCTGAGCCTTCCTCCAGATTCAGGTATATCAATATTAGGAAATGATGATCTTAGACATTGTTCATTAAATGATACATGACTCCTCCAACATTATAGCACCAGGTAAATAGAAAAGTAAATTTGGGGTTCCTGTTTCATGTTTAATTCTGTTTTGCCTTGAACCTATCCCTTATTAAAGACTTGAAACAGTCATATGAATTGCTTAAAAGAATGATCATTCTCACCTTTATAAACAAAACAACATAGCTTTGGTGGCATTCTTCAGAAAGGAAATATGAGAGATTTAGTAATGTTAGTTTCTACTATTACGTAGCTGAAAAGTACCACACTATTATTTCCAGTTTCTATTGAGTTTTAAAAGAAAGCAGGAGATAGGGGTAGGAGAAAGATTTTCCTTTAATATCCAGAAAAAAGCAAGAATGGCAACTCTTGCCACTTCTATTTCACATAGTACTGGAAGTCCTAGTGATAGCAATTAGGCAAGAAAAAGAAATTGAATGCACCCAAATCAGCAAAGAATTAAAAATATCTGTTGTAGGTGACATGCTCTTATATGTAGAAAGTCTTAAATACTCCATTTTAAAAACATGGTTGAATGAATTAAAGTAGTTCAATACAATTATAGAATAAGAAATAAAAATACAAAAATCAATAGAGTTTCTAAACACAAACAATGAACTATCTGAAAAGAAAACAATTTCATTTATAATTGCCTCAAAAACGTACTCAGGAATAAACTTAACCAAAAAGATAAAAGTCTTGATGAAAAACCTCTTGAAAAGAGACAAATAAATTGAAAGACATCTGTGTTCCTGGATTGGAAGGCTCAATGTTGTTAAAATGTCTGTGTTACCTAAGTGATCTACAGATTTCATGCAATCTCTATCAAGAACCAATAGCATTTTTTACAAATGTAGAAAAAGCAATTCTAAAATTCACATGAAATCAGAGACCCTTAATAGCCAAAACAATCTTGAGTAAGACAAACAAAGCTATAGGCATCACATTTACTTATTTCAAAACATTACAAAGCTGTAATAATTAAAAGAATGGTAAATTTTATTAAAGTTTTAACTGTGTCAAAACACACATAACATAAAAATTTACCATCTTAATCATTTTAAATTACACAATTCAATACCATTAAGTACATTCACATTATTTTGCTTCCATCACCACCATCCATCCACAGAACTCTTCATCTCGCAAAACTATACTTTTAAACAATAGTTACCCATTCTCCTTCCTCCCTACCCCTGGCAGCTACTTTCTGTGATATATAGTACTTTGTGTCTCTATGAATTTGACTATTCTAGGTACCTTATCCAAGTAGAATCATAATTTTTTGGGGGGTGACTGACTGATTTTACTCAGCAAAATGTCCATAAGGTTAATTCACGTTACAGCATGTATAAAAATTCCTTCTTTCCTTTTATAAGGCAGAGAAATAATCCATAAAAATACATACCACATTTTGTTTATCTATTCTACTCATCTCTGGAGGGACACTTGTATTGCTTCCACATTTTGGTTATTGCAAATAATGCTGCCATGAACATATATGTACTTATGTACTTGATTACAATTTTCTGGATTATATAAAGAGTCTTACATGTTATGAGATTTGAATCAACACTTTTGTAAAATCACTTCATCTAAAAATTATTCAAAATTATCTTTCTTTATTAATTTTGACACTGGAACAATTTAAGGAATACCAGAATTAATGGAAATTGGAGTTAGAGGTGGAGTAAAGGAGTGTACTAGGTTGATATTTGGGTGATGAACATCCTGACAGATGGACAAGCAAAGGCAAAATATCCTTGAAGTATGTTAAAAAGAAAAAAAAAAGCAAGAAATTCAGTCTAAGTGGAGCCGAATGAGTGAGGGAGAAAAGCAAGAGAGGGGTTCAAAAGGTGGTTTTAGATCATATTTTGGATTTCACTTATTTAGGCATGGTTGTTAGTCATTTCAGGGCTTTGAGCAGAGGAATAGCATAGCTTGCTTGGTTTGTATTTTTTTAAAATCACTCTGGCTGTTGTGCAGATACTAGATTGGAAAAGGGTAGAGAGGCAGGAATAGATGAGGAAGAACAGGTTATGGCAAAACTCAGGCATAATATTGTAGTGGCTTTGACTAAGCTGGCAGTGATACAATTGTCAAGAGTGACAGGATTTAGAATGTAGTATTTTGAAAATATAACTGATAGCTCATGCTGATTAATTAGAAGTTGGGTATGAGGGAAATAGAAGAATCAAGAATGACTCCAGTTTTCTAAAAGGTTTTAGTCCTGAGCATCTGAGTGAATGGTATCACCTATGCAAAGATTTGGGAGACTGTAAGAACTGTAATTTGTAGAGGTGCATCTAGAGTTTTATATTGGATATGGTATGTTTCAGATGCATGTTTTTGTTCCATGTGGAGATTACAAGTAGGTGATCAGATAAGTATGAACTCAGAGGAGAAGCTCAGGCTGGAGAAATAAATCTGCAAGTAATCAGTATACTCATCATTTCTTAGAGAGATAAAACTTGGCATCATAAAGAAAATAAATAAAGATGGAAATAAAATAAATCTGAGTCATGAGCCCTAGGTTACTTCAATATTTACAGATGGGAAAAAAATAAGATTATAGAAAACAGAATGAGAAGAGGCCAGTGAGATACAAGGAAAACCAGAAGAACGAAGTGCTCAAGATGCAGTGAAGAGAAGTTTCCAGGACAAAGGGAGTGGGCCAATATACTTAAAACAACACTGAATTTTAGCAAAGACATGGGAATGACTAGTTGACTTAGAATCATGGGGATCACTGAATTCATTGATGAGAGTGATTTTTGGTTGTGTAAGACTGAAGAGGATAGATTCAAACTAGGTTCAAGAAAAATTATAATTGAAAAGATAGAGAACAACGCCTTTGGAAAGTTTTGCTGAAAAAGAGTATAGCAGATGAAAGACTTAGGGTCATAGGAGTTTTAGTATGTTTGTTTAATGGAAGTAATTGCAGTGCATTTACATCCAGATAAGATTGATTTAACAAAGAGAAAAGTATTGAAGATGCCAGAGAAAGAAGGTACGATTGTGGTAGCCAAGTAAAGGCATAGGAAAGAGAGATAAAATCCAGTATAAAGATGAAGAGAAACTTAAATAGAAACAGGAACATTTTATGTATTGTAACTGATAGAAAGCAAGTCTTATAGGTACAAACAGAGATATACTGGTAGATTTCTAGTGAGAAAATATGTAAATTCTCTTTTCACTGCCTTTCTTCATGTGTTCAGTAAAATCAGGAGAAATTAATTTCATTCAATGAGACTGGGCAGAGTAAAGGGTTATGGAGGTTTGGGGAGGATACTAATAAAGGAAATATAGTAGTGTTCCTAGCCATGGTTGAGGGTCCCACTAGAGGTTAGTGATTCAGAATTTAAACTAGGAACACTCGGTGCATTGTGTATTTTGCTCTACCATATGCCACAGTATAACCACTTCATTGAAGAAAAGAATGGGGAACACAAGAAGATTCAAAGACAACAAAAATAGATTAGACTCAATAGATTTCACTTTCAAATGTTTTTCTATTTCTTTAGTTCCCATAATCACAATTTCAATTTTTTGACATCAATTAGCCAGACTGGTGAACATAAAAGCAAAGAGAGAATAATGATTGTCTTGTTTTGTTTTAGTACCTGTGATGTCTGGAGCTCCTAAGCAGATTATGCAGCAGAATTCTTAACATTAAAATGAAGGATGAGTATGTTAAAGACAGACCCTCTCCTTTAAAGATGCAGTGTTTTTATTTGAAAAGATGAGAGACTATCCCCTACACATTTTCCCAACTATATAGATGAATTGTTTTAAAAGAAAATATATCACTCTTATATATTTAGAGTAAAGTAGAACCTCAAAAAAGATTGAAATTGAAATGCAGTTAACATAGTTAGTGAGGTTGTTTGTATATGTGTGTATATACACATATACATGCACAGAAAGAGACACGCACAGACACATACAGACACAGAAACATGCATACATTTTCTAATTAAGATAGATTTTACATGGTTGAATATAAAATTTGTGGAGAGTAATGTCAAATATGAGTAAGCTTTGGAACTGCCTTTTAAATGAAACAAAAAAGATATTTAGAAAGTATACGATGACTATTTTTGACTATAGAGACACCATTTGTCTATAAGCTCACCAACTGCAATTCCCTAGAACTCTTTCCGAAGAAGTTAAATTTGCAAACAAACAGTCTTTTTGCACTGTGTTTCTTTGAAATGATTGGTTGCACATGGCCAACTGTTTCTCAATTTCACTCTAAAGTTCCTTAAAACCCTCAGGTAGATACCATCTGGTCCTGGTGATTAAGCTACATTTATTTTGTCAATTTTGTGAGAACATCTGAGTATTGACCACTGTTTGATCTGATACATCCAACCTGCTCATTTCCTGTAACAATCTGGATTTGAGAATCTTCCTAATATCTTTCTAATTAACATCTAAGGCAAATAATTAATTCAGTCTGTCAGACCTCACATCTTTATCCTTGAGTACATCATTTACCCCAAAGTAGCCAAAGATCCCACTGATGCCACTCCAGGTGAATTTCTGCATGGCTAACACCAAAACCTTTTTATTGTTTTCTAATTCTCTCATGAAGTATTCTTTGCCCAACTTACTTGCAGTTTACATGTCAGTGAACTTTCTTCTCCTCATTCTAGCTCTAACACATTTGCCGAGCAGTCTATTTTCTGCAAGTACTTGGTATTTTTGATAATTGGCACATATTTGGATATATATTAAAGTTTATATCAACAGTCTCCAAGATTATTGTCCATATTGAGTCTGAAAAAGACTCCCCACTTTTTTGTTGTTGTTCTTGCCTGTGGTCATTTTTTATCCCTTTCTCACTCAAGTGTTGAATTGAATTTTTATAATAACTATTAACAGATTAGGAACTATTATTATTAATAAAGATATTTTATTCCTTTCTCTGAGTGCCTGAAATTTCTGACATTGCCAATTGCTTTGTTTAAATGTGCACTCTGTCTAGAGAATATAATAGGGACAATTTGGACTTTCTTGTATAATATTATAAGAATGATGAAAGAAAGTCATATAGAAAAAAGGAACACTTTTTATGAAATTCCACTGATAAATGAATGTCTAGAAATATTAAATTCAAGGTGAATATATATCTCTATTAACTTGCAACAATAGAACTAATTACAATACATTATACTTACCTTTCTCTGAAGAACTCAAAACACTTAGCTTTATCACTGAGTGATAAAAAAAAATATTCATTTATTTTAGAGACAGGGTCTCCCTCTGTTGCCCAAGCTGTAGTTCAGTGGCACAATCATGGCTCACTGCAGCCTCAACCTCCCAAGCTCAAGCAATCCTTTCACCTCAGCCTCCTGAGGAGCTGAGACCACAAGTGTGCGCCACCACACTCGGATAAGTTTTATATATTTTGTACAGACAGGGACTCACTAGGTTACCCAGGCTGTCTTTATCCTCCTGCCTCAGCCTCCCAAAATGGTAGGACTACAGGTTTGAGTCACTCTACCTGGCAAGCTTTATCACTTTAATCTCACAACAAGAACTGTGAGCTGAGGCTGAGTAGGGAAAGAGGTTGATCTTGTCAAGATGACCATCCCATAATTGCTACTTTTTGCTGCTGTCTTTATTCTGTGTGAAGATAGACACACCAGTACTTTCTACACGAAATATTTTAATGCAGCCATAACTCACAAAAGTTCTTCACCTGTGCAAAATCCCATAGTTATTTTACTTGCAGTCATAGTTAGGCAAACATTAATAAATTTAGCAAAGTATAACTTTAGTAATTGAGCAATTTCAACTCAGTATTCATCTGTTTAAAAATTATTGCTTGCAGTGAGTCAACAACCAAATCTAATAAGTAAATGAAATTGGAAGACATTAACAAACACAAAGGAAGTATTAGCTTGAGAGGAAATAGGGAAAAATAAGATTCGCCGTAGTATTCATTTCAGCCATGTGAATATCTGCTTATCATACTCTCCCTAAGGGATCAATTAAAAATGAGTCTCAGGTGATGAAATGTATTTTCAGCAATAAAGACAGGCTTGTTTTATCATTACTCCTATGTTGTTTGCATATATTCACCATTAATTAGCATAATATTTTCACTATGTATATGAAGTAAAATACAGCAAATCAAAAACAGAAAAAACACACATATAAATCACATACACATATACACAGACACGAACACACATGTATACATTATGACATTGCATAGCAAAACCACAGATGAATTTTTCACCTTGGATCTGTTGCTGACATACTGTGTAGTTTTAGGCAAATTCTCTTTATGCATGAAGTTTAGAGTATTTTAGAAGAAGTTAAGATAATTTACCTGATATCAATGCTACTGACCCAATAACTAAGTTGCACTTGCATATCGAGGATGCTACTTAAAATGGATAGATATTTATTTGGGTTTCCATAGTGTATGGTTAATGGTACCTGGACATCTCAGAGAATAGTCAGGAACTTCTTTCTTGCTGCAGACTTGATCACAGACTCTACCTCACTGCACCATTTCTATTCATCTAGTCTTCTGCTTTTATATTTTGAAGGCCATACTCTTGCTTCTGTTCAATCATTACTTACTCTGGCCCACTACAGCAGGAAATTTGTCTATACTTCAAGAGTGAAGTTTTTGCTGTCACCTCCCTCCTTCCTTTCTTTTCAATGACTTTGCATTTTACTATTTTTGAGAGAAGGTCTCACTCTGTCACCCAGGCTAAAGTGCAGTGGCACCATCATGGCTCATTGCAGCCTCAAACTCCTGGGCTCAAAATGTCTTTCCATCTCAGTCTCCCTAGTAGCTAGGACTACTGGTGTGAACCACCATGCCTGGCTAATTTTTGTTGTTGTTGTAGTAGAGATAGAGTCTTGCTCTGTTGCCCAGGCTGGTGCAACAGGCTGGGTCTCTTGCCCAGGCTTGAATTCCAGGCCTCAAGCAATTCTCCTGTCTCAGCTTCCCAAAGTGTTAGGATTACAGGCATGAGGCGCTGCACCCAGGCAACTTCTGCATTTACAAAGATAATTTTTTACAAACCACAAAACCATTTTAAGCATTTGACTTTGTTGCCCAAGGCACTACTTTACCATTTAATTCTTGGGGATTATTTATTTTGTCATCTGCTCTGGTTCTCCACAACTAAAAAATAGGCTTTGTGCTTCCTTTGGAGCGTTTTATCTCTCATTATTATATTCTCTTCTTTAATTGTGACCTTTTTGGCCACATAAGGTTTTCCTCACTACCCTTAAGTGTTCTATGAGCAGTTGCTTTCATAGCTCTGCAAATAGTACAAAAGACTCGTTTATTCCTCTAACCCTTTTTAGATTGAAATTCCTTTTTTTGTCAGACTGTGTATTTGTCATCTATATGTTTACCATGACAACCAGCATGGTACTTTGATCTGCTAGGTACTCGATAAACTTGTGAATTGAAACGGAGTAAGGAAATAATGAGAATTTTATAAAGATCTTTCCCTTTCAGTGATAAATGCATGTATTTATCACCCATCCCTCCCATATTCCACTGAAGTTAAAGGAGTAATTTTTAATTAATATATGACAGCCCTGGAGAATGAGAAAAGGTTCCTTCCACCAGTTGAAAATTTGGGGCCAGGCGCAGTGACTCAGGCCTGTAATTCAGCACTTTGGGAGGCCGAGGCAGGTGGAACACGAGGTCAGAACATCCTGGCTAACACGGTGAAACCCCGTCTCTACTAAAAATACAAAAACAAAATTAGCCGGGCGTGGTGGCGGGAGCCTGTAGTCCCAGCTACTTGGGAGGCTGAGGCAAGAGAATGGGGTGAACCCAGAAGGCGGAGCTTGCAGTGAGTGAGGATAGCGTCACTGCACTCCAGCCTGGGCGACAGAGCGAGACTCCGTCAAAAAAAAAAAAAAAATTGTATCGTTTAGGACACAACCAGCGAGAAATTTTTTTAAGCCGTCAAAAAGAAAAAAAAAAAAAAAAAAAAGCAAAAAAGGAAAGAAAGAAAGACAATTTGGGAAACTTTCTAGGAAAAACAGTTTTAAAATTATGCTGGAAGCAGATGAGAGAAACTGCAATCCAAAAACAGGTCTAACAGAAAACTGCTACATATGCAAATGCTGTTTTTCTTTGTTTTTTGTTTTTGTTTCTGTTTTGTTTGTTTTTCTTTATTTTCTTTTTTTTTTTTTTTTTTTTTAGACAGAGTCTTGCTCTGTCGCCAGGCTGGAGTGCAGTGGCACGATGATCTCGGGTCACTGCAACCTCTGCCTCCCGGGTTCAAGCGATTCTCCTGCCTCAGTCTCTAGAGTAGCTGGGACTACAGGCGCTTGCCACCAGGCCCACCTAATTTTTGTATTTTTAGTATGGATAGGGTTCACCATGTTGGCCAGGGTGGTCTAAATCTCTTGACCTCGTGATCTGCCCACCTTGGCCTCTGCAATTGCTGAGATTACAGGCGTGAGCTACCACGCCCACCCGGCGGCACATGGGGTTCTTCTTTACTGAATCCTGCAGAAACTGTAAGCTCATGGTCATTAGGCACACACAAAAAATTAATGATCCATGGAGCAATCCAAAACTTAAAAATGATAACATATATATATGTTTTGGAGCTATAATAATATTATATGATTATAGATATAAAATCATATTATAGTTCCAAAACATTTCTGTTTTAAGTGAAATAAAGAAAACCCAGGTTTAATGCTGGATTTGAAGAAAAGAGGCAAAATTTTTCTATCTTAATGCATAGTTTTCATTTGCCTTGTTTTTTTTTTTTTTTTTGGCAATGAGTATATATTGGGCTAGTACATTTAGCTTACTAATACCTTTTTTGACTTCTTCCTTGCTGATAAAATCCAGTGATCAACAATGTTGGTCATAACCAGTCAAATCCCTTCTGTTCTCTAATTTTCACCTCTCGCAAGCAGCCAGAAGCTGGCCCTATGGTTCAGCTTTGGCCAATGAAACACACTCAGAAGTTTACTGGTAAAGGTACTAATACGGTTTGGCTCTGTGTCCCCATCCAAGTTTCATGTTGAATTGTAATCCCCACATGTTGGAAGAGGGTCCTTGGAAGGAGGTGATTAACTCGTGGGGGCAGACTTCCGCCCTGCAGTTCTTGTGGTAGAGTTCTCATGAGATCTGGTTGTTTGAAAGTGTGGGCCAGGCGCGGTGGCTCACGCCTGTAATCCCTGCACTTTGGGAGGCCGGGACAGGTGGATCACAAGGTCGGGAGATCGAGACCATCCTGGCTAATGCGGTGAAACCCCATCTCTACTAAAAAAATACAAAAAACTAGCC
>NW_012113697.1:7177030-7179788 GCF_000951035.1 Colobus angolensis palliatus
ATTAAACCTCTTTTCTTCATAAATTATTCCATCTCAGGGGAGGTCTGTATGTCTTTATAGCAGTGTGAAAACAGGCTAATACAGGCAAAGGTGTGCTAGAATTGCCCCACTCTCCCTTTATCGTGCCCTGAATGTATACATGATGTCATAAGCTATAGCAACAATGTGCATACACAAAGAAACAAGCATGAGTACAAAAGAATACAACTACCGGTGAAGTAGAAATCCAGGCTTCCTGCTGACATTGTTGTGTTGCTTTAGGGATAGTGGTGCAATCCCTTCTTCAAGACTGTTTGTTAGGTGAGAAAACTCAATCCTAATTTGTTTAAATAAATGTTTTTCTGATTATTTGCTTGATCTAATCCTAATTAATAACTTCATTGTTTTTGATAAAGAAATCTAACATTGTAGTTTCTCAATTTTTAAAGTCTAGTTGGAAATGTAAGATAAACATAAATTGTAAAAGTGCCTACAGACATATACAAATGTATATATTAACATGAAATAATACAAAATTAAATAGACCTACCTTACAAACCAAGATGGATTTAACAATTTTCATATTAATATCCATATTTCATTATTCAAAATCTCAAAATTAACATCAATAATATGACTTTGTCAGCTATGACCTCATCCTATCAAGCCCATTCAATTGAAATCCCTTACAGGGCACTCTACCATCAAGTCACTAAAATCTCAAATTTAAAAGAATGTCAGTCTTGTATGCAGTTATCCCTAGAAGAAGTTTCTGTGATATTGAAATGTTGGCCCCTTCTAAGCTGACAATAGTGTCTAAGTCAGTTGGCGCTATTACAGCACCAACACACCATATTCATGGGATTCAGGTCTGCTCCTCTGTTTCTGACAAATGATGGCACTGTTGAAAAAGCTGTCAATTTTCTCAGAGGTGTAATTTTATAAAGGACTAATTTTTTCACACTGCCTAATGAGATTTTGCTAGCAAATAAGTGCCTAAAACATATGGGGATAATTTCATTAAATCCAAGGAAACTGTTATCTTTAGAACTGTCAGAGTTGAACTTTTAAGGAGAAAAAAACTGATTTTTTTGTTCAAAATTAATTGCGTTTGTCTACTGTTAAACATATATGTTAGGTCTAAAGACAGAATTTGTGCTAACTTCTACAACTGTTTGACAATTCATTAAACAGCATCATGTTTATGCTTTCTTAGAAAACTGAAATCTTGCTTGCTTTATCCAGTTCACCTGAATTTATTATTGGCAATGTTTCATATTAGGAAAGTATAATGCATCTCTAAATTCCTATCATTCTTTGTTTCTATGACATGTATTAGCTCATAAACATTATTTTTATAAAATACTATATTCATATATACTATACAGCCTCTATTCATATATAGTATACACAGTCTTCACAAATGGAGATTTTTTTTGTCCCCCAAAAGAGAGATTTCACATTAATTTTCTTTTAAAGTAAGAACATATAATTGTTATGTGGTATCCAGTAAGAGAGCTCAACGTATATTTGCAGTTGATGATGATTATGGTCATGATAACGATAATCATGGTTAAAATAATATACTTGCATTTTAAAAGTATTGTACGCATTATTCACTTTTTTGGTTGAGAATTTGCTTCAGTAAATATACCTATGTCATCACAGAATAAGAAATCTGAGGTAGGCATTGGCCCATGGCTAAACAAAGAAGTTATTATCATTTGCATACTCCCACAGAAGCATGCCTAAATAAAAAGCAGCCCAGGTGGGAAGAGTGTTGGCATTGGTATTTGAGCTATTGTCAAAAGGGAAACTGATTGATAATTAAGTAAAAGGAAGTAATTTCCTTGAATGAAAGTGAAGGCTAAATAATTTTCTTCCTTTCTTCCTCCTCTCTCTCCTTCCCTTTCTCTTTTCTTTTCTTTCTTTCTTTCTTTTTCTCTCCCTTTCTCTCTCTCTCTCTCTCTCTCTCTCTTTTCTGTTAGTTTCTTTCCACAAATACCAGATGTAGTCAGCTTCTTTCAGAAGCTCAACTTGAACCCTTCTCAAAATGCTTTAATAGCTTGGTGGCCCCATCCAACTGTTGTTCCTAAAAGTATATGGCAACCTTGACATATTTTAACCCTCAGCCAGATGCGAGCTATACACGATGCTAGACTTTATAGGCATAAGGGTATCCCATCCTTGGGATATTTACTCCTATAACACCTATCATCGGTATAAATAAGACTTTTCCGGTCCCAGCAGAGTTTAATGTGAGATAAATCCCAAGGTTCCCTGGGATGTAAACTCAGAAGGTCTGCGCTTCAACCTAGGCCTACAGGGCTAGATTTGTGCTTGCAACTCATTGTTCCTCTCTTTATTTGTTATGTGATCTGGATAATTTCAAGTATGTGATTGTGATTTGCACTTGGGAACAACGAATAGGGAAATTCACCTAACCTGGTTACATGTCAAATCACTGACTACTAATTAACAAATCTATAACCCAGTAATCAAATTCCATGTTTGTTAAGCTACAATTCTTGTTTTCTTTAACAGAAAATGTGGAATTATTCTTAGTCCAAGTTTTCTTGTGACAGATAAACGTGAATCTGGTTTATAGCTTCACATTGTATCTGTTCTTTGAAAATCACACAAACATATTTGCATGAAAACAAGCTAAAATTGATGCCATTATTGGCCAAAGTCATGTGAAGAAGATCTGAAAAGAATATGAAAAAGATAGAGGTCATAATAGAGAACAGTGAATTATATATATAAATCCATAAATATA
>NW_012113697.1:7179838-7206601 GCF_000951035.1 Colobus angolensis palliatus
TGTTCCTCACAAGATAATGTTTTCCCAAATCACTTAAGTTCTTTAAATATAGTGTTTTGGCAATATCTCATTATTTGGGATTGATAATGTTTTGTTCAGCAGATTCCCTTTCTATTTGCCATTATAAGTTTTGCATTAGTGAATGTTTTAATAAATAGATTTTGTTCAAATATATATTTATTTAGGATATATATTATATATATATATCCTAAAAACATTATGCAGTAAGTGAAAGAGAACAGTAGCCAGAAGCAAGAGCACAGCGTGGACAATATCACTTTAATCCCTTGCTAATTCTCACAGATCCAAGCTTTTTATGGAAACTGAGATATGAAACTCATGGGCCTCAGGCATACAAAAAACATCTAAAGTTAAAAAGGTCACATCAGGTCTCCAGAAGGCTTAATCTTTATGTTAGAAAACAATAGGAAAGCATAATCTTTTTCCTAGATCAATATAAGATGAGAGATTTCCAGATAAGTTAAAAATGTTAAGAAATTACTTTGGAAAACAGGAATAGTATTTTTGAAAGCATAAAACTGAATGTAAGAAAACAAAATTGGGGTGACTACCAAGGAATACACAAAACCATATTACTAAAATGATTATTTTTAACAATAATATCTTAATATTGACTGATAAAATACAACAAATTTAAAGACTATATTTGAAGGTTTAGGTTAAGAAAAAATACTTGAATAAATTAAATACAATTAGGTAAAAATTTAATCATTTATACTTTTACCAAAAAAGGTTTTTACATAAAGTTGAAGCATTCAAAACAAAGTATTCAAGTAGAAATTTAAATCAAGGTCATAAAGTAAACCTGTAGTCATCAAAAAAAATACAATTTATTCCCAGCACTTTGGGAGGCTAAGGCGGGCTGACAGATCACTTGAAGTCAGGAGTTTGAGATCAGCTTGACCAACATGGTGAAACTCTTTCTCTACCAAAAAATACAAAAGTTAGCCAAGTCTGGTGATATGCAACTGTAGTCCCAGCTACTGAGGAGGCTGAGGTACTCGAATCGCTTGAATGTGGAGGCAGAGGTTGCCGTGAGCCGAGATCACGCCACTGCACTCCAACCTGGACAACAGAATGAGATTCTGTCTCCTCCCCTCAAAGATATAATTTATGATGAAAATCAAAGATTCCATTAATAGTAGCCAAATTGTCATAGGCCTGAAATGCAATTTATTATTTAATATATTCATTTTATTGACAATATTATAATTCAGGGTTGGGATGGACATAGAAGGTAAAATATCAAATAATGACATTTATACTAAAATGAATTCATCAGTGTTTTCCAATGATGTGAAAGAGAGCAAAGTAATTTAAAAAATGAAAAAGATGCATCACAGAGCTAGAGTCACCAGGAGTTCTGCTTTTTGTTTAAATTGTTTTAATCCTATCATGTTAAAGAACAAATAGGAGCAGTTCTTGAAGAACTAAAATTGAAAGTCATCTATAACTGTAAGTGCAACGTTAGGTTTTAATGCACTAGTTCTCAAATTGAATGAATGTAGGAATTATCTATCTTACTTGATAATATCAAGTTAGATGCCTAGATCTAGCCCCGAAGATTCTGATACAGTGGGTCAGCTAGAGAACTTGATCTTCATTTGTAACGAAGCCTTCCTCCAGGAGCTTGGGTTATAGTTGAATACCAGCCCTCAATTTAGAAAAAAATGTGTTCTAGAGGCGCAAGTAAAAATCCAGTAGCCATATTTTCACTCCCTGGTGATAGAGAGAATCCTTGTATCCTTTCAAAATATGGAGAAAAGACTATTGCATTAATAACTTTAAGAAATTTATGACAGGGAGGTTATGTGTCCACAAAAATCTATTCTCTTCTTTGCCATAGTAACTCATGGTGACATGATTTTCCAGTCAGCCACATCTGCCCTGTGTCCCATTTCTGGTCAGTGCATTTAAGAAAAGGTTTTTTTTTTTTTTCACCCTTTTCCCTCTTTATGAGGGTTAAATGGTGACGATCAGAGAGAGTTTAAAAGCCACATTTTGTAGCTAGAAGAACTGCCATCAGTCTGCCCCCAAATGACTGCCACTAGCTGATATAGATCACCATCCCTGGACCGTTAGTGAAAGGAAAATCAACCTCTATTTATCAGTAAAATCTCTGAAATATTGTAGGATCACTTATGAGTCATACAAGCTAATAAATAAGGTATAAAAATAAATGTTATCACTATAATAATTTCACTTTATTGAGTATTACTGAACTTGTATCATAGGCCAAGCACTAAGCTATTGCTTTAGGCATCCCAACAATCCCATGACATGACACTTACTTATCTTACTTATTGGTGAGGCAACAGAGGCATAAAGAGCTCATATAACTGGCTCTAGGTTATTCATCCTGTAAATATTAAAATTAAAATGTGTTGGAGCCAGGCTTCCCACCCAGGTTCATCTGTTGACATTTTTGTTTTAAACCACTGTGAATTCAGGAAATATTTAATATTTGCATTTTATTTCCATTGAAAACTTAGTAACTTGTTGTGTCTTTACACTTAATAATATTTGTCAGCATCTTCTTTAAATTGATAATCACCAGAAGAATGCCTCATTCAGTGACAGGGAGATTATGAGTTCAGTAACAGGGAAATGACTTTAATAGCAAAAAAGCCTTGAAGTAGGCTATCCTCAAAGAAGCGGATCAACTGTAGTATTAAATTAGGGATGATCTGGTAAGGCTTCTTACAGCCATTACAAATAGATCATCTATGCCTTGCAAGAAGATCAAGCTATAGTGAGGAACATTAGTGTTTCCTGGTCAGGGTAAGTAAACAAACTAAATTCTGGTCTCTGGAAAAATAGCATATTTGAAAAAACTGTGTTTGTTTTCCCTGGTTTCATATTCTTTATAATCTGTTAATGATCCTATTTGTACTTGCATGTAATTTGTTCTTGGAAATAAATGGTGAAAATTATGATAAGGAAATAACTATCCACTCTGTATCATGCATTGCTGTAAAGTGTAAGAAATTAGTGGTCATTCTTATTGTTTCCAGCAGAGTCCTACAGGGACAACTGTAGGAGCTAAGAGATCCTTAAGCTCTAGATCAAAAGAATTCAGGGTAGCACAAATTAATCTCTCTTTGTCACAAAATCACCTCCCTAAATGTCCCTTCTGAGCTTGAAACTCTGGAATCTTAGGCATAAACAGAGCAATTCCTTCTCCTTTTCTTTTCTTTTTTCCCCTTCCCTCCCCTCCCCTCCGCTTCCATACCCTCCCCTCCTCTCCTCTCTTCTCCCCTCTCATCTCCCCTCCCCTTCCCTTTTTTCTTGCCAAAACAAAGAATAAACTTTAGCAAAAAAGGTTCCGTTTTCTGACAGGACAAGGAATTGGTGCCTTTTCAAGCAGATACATTTAAGATAATGATTCATCAATATTTTAAAAGAGGAGCTGAATGCCCTGGGAAGGAAATACCATGGCTGTTCCTCAGTTCACATAGTCTCTCTAATGTAGAAAATGTTCTGTGGTTCACAGGTCTCTGACCTCAGAGCGCAGTTTTCTGGGACATTTTGGAAATAGGTCAGGACCTTTTGGCTGTCACAGTGATTGCAGGGCATTGCTGGAATTGGTGTAAAGGAGATATGAATGGGTGACATTTTGTGATGTAAGGGAATTACTCCTTGTCCCATTGTCCTGAGGAACTACTCTTAGTCCTATTTCTTGTATATATTTAAGGTATATAATGTGTTGTTTCAACCTACTTATCTGGACATACATATACATTACTACATGATTACTGCAATCAAGCAAATTAGCATAGCATCTTCTCATATAGTTTTTTAGCTTTGCTTTGCTTTCTTTTTTTGTGGTAAGAATACTTAGAATCTACTTTCATGGCAAATTATCAATACTAGTTACAATACAATATTATTACCTCTAGTCTTCATGTTGTACATTACAGCTCTAGACTTATTTATCCTACATAACTGCAACTTTGTACCCTTTGACATTTTCCTCCACCCCTCCACCCCACCTCGGGTAACTACCATTCTACTCTGTTTCTATGTATTTGATTATTTTGGGGGCAGGAGGGGATAGATTCCACATATAATTGACATAGCGTTTACTTTATTTTCTATGTCTGGCTTATTTCACATAGCATAATGTCCTTTAGGTTAATCCATGTTGTCACAAGTGGCAGAGTTTCTTATTTTTTAAGGCTGCATAATATTCCTTCCTTTATTCATTTGTCAACAGACACTAAGGTTGTTTCCGATACGTTAACTATGAATATTGTTGCAATGAACATGGGAGTGCAGATATCCCTACCAGATGCTTTTATTTCCTTTAGGTATATTCCCAGAAGACAGACCGTTAGGTGATACGCTAGTGCTATTTTAAGTTTCTTCAGTAACCTCTATATAATTTTTCACAGTGGCTGCACTAATCTACACTTCCATCAACAGTGTACAAGTCCCCCTTTTCTCTGCACTGTGGACAGCACTTGTTATTTCTTGCCTTTTTAATGAAAGCCATACTAATGATATGTAAGATGATACCTCATGGTGGTTTTTATTTTTATTTTTTAATTCTCAGCATAGGTTTAATTAAAAACTTAATAAGATTAAGGTTAAAAATAACCTTTTCATTTGGTGAAAAAGTTAACCAGAGTGGTAATATATACTTAAAGAGAACATTTTCTTGTTCCTTTGCTTAAATTTCAACCAGTAGTTTTGATACAGTATACGTCATTTAACCCTGAATTCCCACCATAATAAAATAAAAGAGTGGCACAGGCCAACTAGTGTTCTTGCTCAAAAAGATTAACTGTAATCACGTAAGTTCGTTCTGATATTCATGTTTATTGCCAAAAAAATAGATTAAACTGGGATGTTGAATGCTGTGTTATAAAGAACATGCTGTGAACAGTACACATATTTGGCATTAGAAAACTGAGTTCTAATCCTATTCAGCTACTTCCCAACTGGGTAACCTTGGGAAATGTAAATTCCCTGAGCCTTGGTTTCGGTATGCGCAAATTGGATGTATTAGCATACATCTTTTCTCTGAGTACTAAATAAGATGATGCAAAGTGCCTGGATCCGATGCTCACTAAGGTTTAATGCCTCATCCCTGAACTTCTTTATTATGATTATACTTTAAGTTCTGGGATACATGTGCAGAACTTGCAGGTTTGTTACATATGTATACATGTGCCATGGTGGTTTACTGCACCCATCAATCGTCTTCTACATTAGGTATTTCTCCTAATGCTTTCCCTCCCCCAGCTCCCCACTCACAGGCCCTGGTGTGTGATGTTCTCATCCCTGAGTCCATGTTCAACTCCCACTTATGAGTGAGAACATTCACAGTTTGGTTTTCTGTTCCTGTGTAATTTTGCTTAAAATGATGGTTTCCAGCTTCATCCGTGTCCCTGCAAAGGACATGAACTCATCCTTTTTTTATGGCTGCATAGTATTCCATGGTGTATATGTGCCACGTTTTCTTTATCCAGTCTGTTATTGATGGGCATTTGGGTTGATTCCAAGTCTTTTCTATTGTGAGCAGTGCCGCAATAAATATACATGTGCATGTGTCTTTATAGTAGAATGATTTATAATCCTTTGGGTATATACCCAGTTATGGGATTGCTGGGTCAAATGGTATTTCTGGTTCTAGATCCTTGAGAAATCACCACACTGTCTTCCACAATGGTTGAACTAATTTACATTCCCACCACCAGTGTAAAAGTTTTCCTATTTCTCCACATCCTCTCCAGCATCTGTTGTTTCCTGACTTTTTAATGGCCTCCATTCTAACTGGTGTGAGATGGTACTTCATTGTGGTTTTGATTTGCATTTCTCTAATGAACAGTGATCATGAGCTTTTATTCATATGCTTGTTGGCTGCATAAATGTCTTCTTTTGAAAAGTGTCTGTTCATATCCTTTGCCCACTTTTCAATGGGGTTGTTTTTTTCTTGTAAATTTTTGTCTAAGTTCTTTCTAGATTCTGGATATTAACCCTTTGTCAAGTGGATACATTGCAAACATTTTCTCCCATTCTGTAGGTTGCCTGCTCACTCTGATGATAGTTTCTTTTGCTGTGCAAAAGAACTTTTGTCAAACATTCATCAAAATCGACAAATGGAACATTGTACCATTTGTCAAGTTTGGCTTTTGTTGCCACTGCTTTTGGTGTTTTAGTCATGAAGTATTTGCCCATCCCTATAGCTTCTACTATCTGATCTATTATTATGTTCATGCTTAGGCCAAGCTTCCCACAAGCTGTTCTAATCAGTGACTGAACACAATGGAGTTATTAGTGTGAGTCTGTTCAAATACTCCACAGTCCTCCTGGGTAACTTTAGTTAAGGATCTGATATTGGTCAATTCAAACCTTTCTTAAAACTTATTTGTAGTCCAAGATTCTTCTCTCTCCTTTTCCTCTCCTTTCACAAGTGTGAGATTTGCATTGCATTTGAAGACACTGCCTGTCTTGTGTTCCCTCTCCTTTATTCTTCATAGGCATTTCCTCCTTTAATTTTCTGAATTTTGTATCCTACTTTGCTGTCTTCTGCCTTGGTGCTTCTTGGAGGATCTGTACTGACAATCCAACAGTAAGTATAAAGGAAATGACACTTTTAATTTTAATTGATTTTAATTTTTCATTTTTATAGACAGAGTCTCCCCCGTCACATAGGCTGGATTACAGCTGTGAAATTATAGTTCACTGTAGCCTTAAACTCCTGGGCTCAAGTGATCCTCCCAAGTAGCTGGGACTACAGGCATGTCCCATTGCACCCACCTAAGGAAATGACAATTTCTATAACCTTTATATATTAGTTCAAATGAAAAATGTTTCCTCTCTAGTATCATTGTGTACACAATAGATGTAGCACTAGCTGTGATCAGTCA
Organism: Colobus angolensis palliatus; assembly: GCF_000951035.1. Classification (NCBI taxonomy): domain Eukaryota; kingdom Metazoa; phylum Chordata; class Mammalia; order Primates; family Cercopithecidae; genus Colobus; species Colobus angolensis. Next base: position 7,186,735 of record NW_012113697.1, read on the forward strand.
GTAACATGGTTGTAAAGCCACATTTTAAAAATTTCCTCAAATATTTTAGCATTTATTTTAATATTTGTCAACCACACTTAACCACTTAGAACTATACTTAAAGAGTTCACAAACCAAAAAATTGTTGTTATGAGTGATATTCATATAATTAATGCACTCCACTGAATAAATTTCATAAACTGTGGAAAGATAATAAAGAAGAAATGAACAACTGATTCTAAAATGATCGTAAAACAATTTGTTCACTAATTAATTTTATTGTAGAATTGTTTTAATCAAAGACAAGTTGAATACCAAAATTAAAATGTTGTGAAATGATGTGACATATCTTCAAATATGTATTTGAAAAGATAAATGAGGCCCTTCCTCTGAGATAAAGAAAGTAAAGTCTGTATCAAGAAATGTATCAACAATTTTATACTATTTAAAAATCTTTGCTTGCCAAGAACTTTGTTTCCATATTTGTAGCAGCTAAATAAGGATAAGCTCAGGCATACAGAAATGGAACTATATTGCTCTCATTTGTGTGCTATTTAAAGAGATATAATGATTAAATTTAAAAACTGTATGAACATGCAATACTAGATTGGATGATTAATCCATTTGAAATGGATGTGAAACATGTTATCCAATAATTCAAGAGGAGTTAATTAAAAAATGATTTTGAAGCCAAAATATGATTTAATACATCTAGTTATGATAGGTTTTGGACCTAATTAAAATGTACATACCCACTCCTTGGAAAGAAACTCAATTTACTGTGATAGCATTTTCAACTAAGTATTTTGATTAAAGCAGGTGTCTTTGTGCAGTAGTACAATTATTGAAAGGCAAAATCAACTGAAAATATATTAGAAAGAAATCTGAGAGTTTTTGTTTTTTAACAGTAAAAGAACCAAATTCTATTAAATTAACAGAGGAATGAAATTCAGAGATATCATTGAACTTTCTTAGTCAAGGTGATTTAAACAATGTTTCATATCCAATTACAAATATTTGAAAATCATACATCAAATTATTTGTTTGTTAGAGGTATTTTGTTGTTTTTCAGTCCTATATTATACTCTCCCAGATCTACCTTACACACTGTAAGGGGTTGTCTTTTTCATCCCTTACCCTGCCATTTAGTTTTACTTAATGTCTGAGGTTTTTTAAGTGATAGAAATATTCAGTTTGCCTCAATGGAGAAGGTGAGATTTTGTGTCAGAGATTGATGCTTCTTTGAGAAATACACCCATGGATATTTTATCCAGTCACTTGGTCAAATTCCCAGTCTCTTCTCTATTTAGGTATGGTCATGTGACGAAGTCTGGGTCAATTACATAAAGAAGAGGTAATGTCTGTAACTTCTGAATCAGCTCCTCAATGATAGAATTCCTTAACCTGGACTTCTCTTCCCTCTTGCTAGGAGCTGGGAAATGGTGACACCACTACTACCTCGCAAGCCACATCCTGGGATTGGTGAAGCCATCTGATTTGCCCTTTGCTATCATCTCTAGAATATATAATGAGAAGTAAAACCTATTGTGCTTTAGTCACTAAAGTTTAAGTTCTTTGTTGTAGCAACTAAATCTGCTTCTTAACAAATACAAATTTTCAGACATAATTTGTCTTCTGTGATACCTTGTTACTACTTCATTCTATGTCACAACACAAAATTATTTTGACATTAACTTACATCTAAGGTACAGTTTATTTATGAGAATATCTTCTTCCTTATTTCCTCCACTTCAAGAGTCTAGTTTGTCTTGGCGTATTATTCTCACGCCAATTAATTTCGATATTTCTCTTATCAAACATATAAACAAAAGATAAGCAAAATCTGGCTTATTAATAAAACACTAAGTTTCATTCTGTATTTTCATGTACTTTTTATACAGATGGCTTCTGATTTTTTAAACACTTTTCTTACACCAACATTTATTAGTTATAAGTTGATTCCAGTATCAAGCTGTTATATTATGTCTTCTTATTTAATTATGCCCAAGCAATCATATTAAAATACAATGTTTTTAATTACTTTTTTGCCTTTATATTGCAAATAAGTATATATAATTTCTTGGAAATTCTGTGTTTACTTACATTATGTTATCTATGAATTTTATTTCAGGATAATAAATTGAACATTTCTTATAACTAACATTTATATGTGCTATAAAGAGAGGGTACTGGATATGCGAGTCTTGGAACCATAGATCTGGCATGCCCACGAGGCTTTTGCAGGAAGATCTTACAAATACATGTATTACTTTTCCTGAGTGGAGATGTGGTAAATACAATATCCTGGGCCAACATATCACAGTCTGATGGATTAACACTGGGGCTTACCTGGGCCTTCAATTATTTTGCTCTGGTAGAGCTATCTCAATGAAAAAGGTTTAGGAAATGTGTATCATGGGAGAAGTTAGGTTTCAGCTAACGTAAATGAGTGGAAGGGGTATTAGATGACATTGTGGATGACGTTTTAACAATCTGTTCTAAAAGAGTTGAGATCCCACAGGGGCATAGAGGCATAGTAGTGCAGGAAAGTATATAATGGGATTCGTGAGTCTCATTAATACTTACAAAAAAAAAAAAAACAACAACAACTGGGGGGAAAAAAGGAAGGGAAAATTCTTCAGCTAGAAAATAGAAACATAGGAAGACATTTACATACTTATCTACTTAATACATTTGTTTTATATGTCTTCCACAGATTGAAGTAAACATTAGAAGGGGAAGGTGAAGCAAAAAACGATTAACGATCCTTATTAATCTTATAGTTTAGTGGTTGGAAATATAAACTGGATTGATGTTAAGACAATAAGCAGCTACTACTTATTTAGATAAAACTATGGGATTAGCAGCAGGCTAGGCACTTTATATATATGATGCCATTTATTCCCCATGAGTAAGGTATTAATAATCTATTTTAAAAGGAGAAAACTAAAGCCTGCAGATACAAAGTAGCTTGTCCCAAATCACAAAGCTTATAAGTTAAACTTTCACTGTTCAAAAAAAAAAAAATCCTTGCAACTTGCAAATGCCAGGATGCTATGTAACTGAGCTGAATTTAATTACCAAAAAATCCAACTATGGGCCATCAAGGTTTGGGATTTTGTCAATTCTATTGGGAAGAAGGGAAGAAAAACAGATACAGCAGTATTTGAATTTGTGACTAATAACTTTGAACTCTCACGTTTGGCCTTTTGGAACCTCATGAAAAGAACTTTATTGTCTTTACCGTAAGAAAGGAAAACCAAAACTTTTGAGTCCACACTATATGTCAGTTCTCTGGAAATGTTGGAAAGGTTTATGAAACATGTTTAAAAAAAATCACAAAAATACTGAGAAACTAGTTCAAAATCCATCTTCTTTTTATTTTAAGATGCTGTCTTCTAGCACCACTTCAAATCTGTGTGGTAGTGACTTCACAGCCTGGAGATAAAGTGACTCTTTAGGAAGTCAGTCCCCAACTTGGAAAATAATGTAGGAAGCTGTGGGGCATTGGATAGAGCAAAACCACTAAAATTTAAAAAGATATGTTAAAGGCAATGGTAAAGGAAATTTTAGAGTTCATGTATTTGAAACCCCATGAGCAAGTATCATAGAAGAGAACACTGACGGAGACACCATTGTACGCATTTCCAGGACAACCAGCAAAATTCCTCAATTTCTTCTAAGCTCTGTCTTGGATGTGACTTCCCCATGCTGGGCAACAAATCTGAAACCTAGTCTGCTAAGACTCCGTAGACTTATATAACATAGGTTAACTCAGTCTCCTGTGACCACTTTTCAGGGAATATTTACCAGGTCTAATCAACCTATATTTTTAATGAATTTTAAAGATGTGGAGAAGCAAAGGAAAACTGGTTTCTTCACGGCCTCAAGAGTGGTGAAATACTCTCATCTGTCATGGTATCCACCAAATGAATGAGATTAATTCTATAAAAGTATGTTGCACTAAAGTGACATTTCTCTGCATTTCCCTTAATTTCTTGGATCATTTTTGCACTCACAAGTCTCATCTATTTATTTGTAGCAAAAGAGATTTATGTTTTATGTTATTTATACTGACTCTTGTTTGCCACTGAATATCACTAATATATACCTCATCTCAGAGCAATAGATAAATGAAAGAGGTAAAACAAAAATAACACACAAAGAAGAGAAGACAATGAAACCTAACGCATTGACACATGTTTAAGCCTGTAGTGGACTTGCATTGGTTTAGTCTGCATGGCATTCATTTGCATTGAGGATAAAGCTAATTTGCCATTGTTGGACTCGGGCATGTGGCTTGCAGTCAACGTGTAGTTCTCATTCATATTTATCCTTGGCCCAGGACGGGCCAATGGGCCAAAAAACTATTTTTCTCTGAGATTTGAATCTTGAGCAAAGTGACACCAAGTGTGAAAATGTTTGAAGCTAATTTATATCAACACTGCTGGCCTGAAGACATTATTCATTCTTTCTGATGTCCCAGTTCTAGAAAGAAGATAACAAGACCTGGAGTCTGATCTTTGTCTTTTGCCTTTGAACATCACTGTTGGCTTGCTGAAGTTCGCCAGAATCAGCTTCTCTTACTTGAACTCTGGCTGACACAGACTTACCACAAATAATATTTCTTCACTTCTTCCCTTATCCCCTTCTCTCTTGATACTCCCATTATTAGAGCAGGCAATCTTTGGATTATTGCAATTCCTCATTTATAATCAGAATCATGATTATTGTTCATTATTTTGTTTGTGGGCATATGTATGTGTTCAAGTATATGTGATTGACCAAGAAAAGACACTTTTTTCTGTAAACATGAAGTTACCTACTTGGAAAGGTATCTGAGGACTTTTCAAGGCAATAATAATCTTTGCAAAATTATGTCTTGCAACTCCTCAACACATACGCCATACTATTTGATGAATTTCTGTATATAATTTGATCTAGAAAGTTAGATAAAATGAGTAATAGTATGTCACATCAATCCCCATACTCTTAGTTATAGAAAGACAACATAGTTGCTATGTTTTCAAAGATTTTTTCAAAATCTATCTCATGTTTAAATGAATTATTAATAGTTAATACTACAAGGCTCTTGGGATATTGTAGGTATTGAATAATATTTGTTACAAAAATGTGTAATTTTCTACACCTCGAGCTGGTGTTGTATTAGGAAGCTACTTACAAACAGATAAGTTAAAGTCCTTCAAAGTCTCAACTGATCCATGCCAGTCATAAAGCAGCTTAATTGCTTCTTCTTGACTTATGTGCTCCAGCAAAAATGTTAGGAAAGGACTGGACATAGGAAGTTGTGTATTGAAAATGTTAAATCCCACAAAGAGTAATTAAAACTGAAGGGGGTAATTCAGTTTGGGGGTAAAAGGAGCCACAAGGACTGAATTTAGTTACTCTCTTACTTATCCTCCTCCTAGAAAAATAAACAAATGATATTACACAACAGTATTCAAACACTAAACAATAGGGAGCATAGAACTGTGAACATGGAAAAAAAGGAAACAAGCAAGATAACACAAACTCGAACCTATTTAGTGTCTGGAGCCAGTTTCTAGCTTATGCCTCATGAAGGGAAAATCCAAACATAGCCTAGAAGAGAGACAGAGATCTGAGTTTTAGAGGTGGTGGGAGGACTATACTTACCTAATATTGTGAGACAGTGTACCAGAGAGGAGACAGATACACAGAGAAAGAACCTGAGAGATCTGCAGAACAGTACCCTGGAGTCTTTCTCTTAACAATGATTTGAGCATACGTGAGAAAAAATTTCCTGAAGCTGAAGACTAAACCCTCATAAAGGAGTAGGTAGAATAATTTCTATACATACAAACATGATCTAACAAAGAGAAAGGCAAGACTCAAATAAGTTAATTGATTCAAAAACTCATAAATGCATATCAGTACAAAACGCACCATATCAAGGAGAAAAACGGAATACAACACTCAATAGTGTCAATTCACAGTATGAGTCTTCCAATAAAAAAAAAATTACCAGACATGCAAAGATGTAGGCAATTATAATTAATGATCAAGAAGAAAATTAATAATAGACACAGACCAAGAAAGAACAGGGATTTTAGACCTAGCATATACAGATATTAAAACAGCTATTTTAAACATCATTAGATTCAAAAAGGTGTAAGAAAATAAGAGCAAGATAATGTTGGGAGAGGCAACTCAGCATGGGTCCTGAGTGTTCTAGCATGTTCTTAGTGGATATGCCAAAGAAGAAAGGCTCTAATTATTCTTGTCGGAACCATTTCTCAAGGTTACATATGCAGGAAGCGACATGGAGCGGAGTTGTTTACAGGACTCCGCCAAATGGCAGATTCTCTACACTCAATGTTCCTCTCCTATAATGAAACGTACTGCGTATGGGGGGTGGATACCTAGGCCCAGGTTCATTTTCCTTGATGTACTTAGCACAGAAAACCATCATGAACATAAAGTCTATGCCACCTCCTGTGCCATGAGTAATAAAGCCTTTCGTTTTTGACCCAGAAGTCTCGTGTTGTCTGCCAGCATCCATGAAATGGTAACAGTCTAGCTTGTTAGTTTGCTATAGGCTAAAATCTGCACTGCTTTTTTTAACAATTAAGGCAAAGGGGTTGGTGTACTTTCACTTTCTGGAAACAGTCCGGGTTAGGGAATCTGAGAAGACTCTCTGGCATCTGGTAGAAAATGTTCTTTCTAAGTTGTGGGTAAAGCATGAAGGATTAAGTGTCCTCCACTGCTTTGCCTGTGAATGAATGTTTAAAGAATAAACAGCAAAAGATAAAATTGAAGCAAGTTGTCCAAATGGTGCTTTGATTTTTGTTCATTTTTTTCTGGGTACAAATGGGAAAGGATATTATCATGGAATTTGTGCAGCAAGCCTGGGAGCTCAAGGCGAAAGGCAATATGGCTGAGGCCACTGAGTCTAGGGGTCTCCAGATCTGAAATGAATGGTGTCAGGAATAAGGACATAGAGCATTGACTAAAATGAAAACATTAGCAGTCAGTCTATCGAGTCCAAGAGGACAGCTATAAAAAACTTGCAGGAAATGCAAAGCTTTGGCTACTGGCAGAGTCTGTTTTCTCTCTCTCTCTCTCTTTCTCTCTCTTTCTCTCTCTTTCTCTCTCTGTCTGTCTGTGTGTGTGTGTGTGTGTGTGCTTCCTGATCTCTTCTTCCAACTTTACTCCAACTTATGATTTTTTAAGGCAAAAGCCTAATTATTACAGAGAAGTTCATGGGGTGGAGGGAAACAAACTTTTATAGTTTGCTGGGGTGTAGGCACCCAAGTCAACATAGTATCTAGTCCCAAGAGGGGTAGTGTTAGGAGCACAGGAGTGGCTGAGGGCACTGTGAACTAAAGGCAGAGCTGCAGCATGTGAAGGGGCAGAAAGAAAGAACTCGTGAGGCACTTTCCAGAACTAGGAGAGGCATAGGGAGGAGATGACAACCAATCCTTTAGTGAGAAACTGAAAAAAACAAAACAAAACAGAAAGCTTCCCCGGTCAGCCTCCGTCCCTTCTTCCAGTCTCATGCCCCTGACACAGATAACATGAGCTCTTAGCCATCACAAATTGTCCCTGATAAGTGTTATTTAAAACTCCTGTTCTTGCTTCAGGAAGGAAAAAAAAAAAAAAAAAAGAATCTAGGTAAGATCAACAGGTTTTGGTCCACATAAGAATTTAGAAAATATTTGAAATTGAATTAAAATGAAATTATAAAACATGAAACTATGTGGTATGCAGCTATATCAGTGCTTAGAATTTTATAGCACTAATCTAGAAATAAGTATAAAAATAAAATAAAGGCATGACCAGATATAAATGAAATAATATACTGAAAACAATAGAGAAAAATCAATGAAACCAAAGGGCGATTATTTTAAAAGATCAACAGAAATAATAAAATTCTAACCAGAATAACAAAGAAAGAAAAAGAAAAAATAGAAACCAAAAATAGGAAAGAAATGGAGGATATTACTAAAAATCCTACAACTGTGTATTTATACATAACAAAATCATCTATACAGTAAATCCTAAGAAATCTACAAAAAATGTTACTAGCAGTTATAAATGAGTTAGATAAGTGATACAATGTTAGTATTTAAAAAGTCAATCATATACTATATTCTTAGAATAAATAACTGAAAATTTAAAAATTTTTAAATTCTCTATGAAAACTATCAAAAATACATGAAATACTCAGGAATTGATTTAAAAGAAAGACCTGTTAAATATACTGAAACTAAACATACAAATATTTAGGGGTGAATTAAAAAGTAATATAAGTAATATCTTTCTACCTAAAACTACAAAACATTAAAAGAGAAAAATTAAAGACTTAGTGAGAAATATCCTAGCCACAAATTAAATAATTCAAATTTTTTTTTTTTTTAATGAGACAGAGTCTCCCTCTGTTGTCCAGGCTAGAGTGTAGTGGCATGCTCTCGGCTCACTGCAATCTCTGTCTCCCAGGTTCAAGCAATTCTCCTGCCTCACCCTCCCTAGTAGCTGGGATTACAGACATCTGCCACCACCCCTGGCTATTTTTTGTATTTTTAGTAGAGATGGGGTTTCACCATGTTAGCCAGGCTTGTCTCAAACTCCTGACCTCAGGTGATCCACTTGCCTCAGCCTCCCAAAGTGCTGGGATCACAGGCCTGAGCCACCGTGCCAGGCCTGTTTTTGTTTTTTGTTTTTTTTTTGAGACGGAGTCTCTCTGTCACCTCAGGCTGCAGTGCAGTGGCACGATCTCTGCTCACTGCAACCTCTGCCTCCTAGGTTCAAGAGATTCTCTGGCCTCAACCTTCCAAGTAGCTGGGAGTACAGGTGTGCACCACCACCGCCCAACTAATTTTTGTATGTTTTTAGTATAAATGGGGTTTCACCATGTTGGCCAGGCTGGTCTTTAACTCCTGACCTCAAGTAATCTGCCCATCGCAGCCTCCCAAAGTGCTGGGATTACAGATGTGAGCCACCATGCCCAGCCAATATTTTTACCATATGATTTTTTTCCAACTGATCTCTAATGTCAATATGTTCCCAATGCTTTTTTTTTTTTCCAGAAATTCTCAAGCAAAGTCTCAAATAAATATATGAAAAGGCAAATAACCCAAAAAGCCAAAAACATTTTGAAAAGTAGCAAAGATGGAAAACTCATACTAGTTCACTCTAAAACTAATTATAAAGCTTCAATAATTAATATAATGTGACATTCACATAAGGATGGACATATAGAGAAATAGAAAGAACAGAGAGTCCAGCATAGAATAGCACATATATAGCCATTTGGTTTTCAACCCAAGTGCCAAGGTATTCAGTATGAAAGGGATAGTTTTCTTAACTCTCAATGACCTTAAACGTCTGTAGATTAACAAGTTGGGTTTATGATCTTGAGAGAGAACATACACCTTGTGACATCTTAGTAAGCGGGCTATAAGAACAGATTTAATTTACAGTTTGGTCTTTGTGCTAGATGTTTTGGGGAAGGACTTTGCTCTGGATTCAATGCTGTGAAGAAGTATGGGAGAAGTTCATGAGTGGGTATCTTAATAAACCATATTTATAACAATGTGACTAGAGTGAGGCTAAAGATGTAATCAGTAAGAAGTAACAGTCACCCATATTAGCCAAGATAGAAGGATATTTGGTCATTTTCTTTCTTTCTTTTTTTTTTTGAGACGGAGTCTCGCTCTGTCTCCCAGGCTGGAGTGCAGTGGCTGGATCTCAGGTCACTACAAACTCCACCTCCGGGATTTACGCCATTCTCCTGCCTCAGCCTCCCAAGTAGCTGGGACTACAGGCGCTCGCCACCTCGCCCGGCTAGTTTTTTGTATTTTGTAGTAGAGACGGGGTTTCACCGTGTTAGCCAGGATGGTCTTGATCACCTGACCTCGTGATCTGCCCATCTCAGCCTCCCAAAGTGCTGGCTTGAGCCACCGCGCTTGGCCTATTTGGTCATTTTTCTAATGGTTTGTATAATGTTTCTGCTTTGGGTTCCGACCACTCAACGTCATTGGTCTTTAGGTAATGCAAATTTAAAACACAATGAGACAACACTACTCAACTGCAGAATTGCTACAATTGAAAGTATTGACAAGGTAAAGTGGTAATGAGAACATGGAGGAACTGAAACTCTCATTCACAGCTACTGGGAATGAATAATGGAAAACAATTTAGCAATTTCCTATAAAGTTAGATTCATACATACTTTAATCCCCAGAATCCTACTGCTGTATATTTATCCAAAAAAAATGAAAAATATTTATACACAAAGACTTTACTTGAATACTCATAGCACCTTTAATCAAAATACCTCAACCCAGGAAACAACCCAAATGTCATTACCCAATGAACAGACAAACAAATTTTGGTATATCCACACAATTAAATATATCTATACAACTCAATAAGAAGGAAGAAATTATTCATACGTACAACACCATTTACGAATCTCAAAAGCATCATGCTAAGTGAATTAAAATGAAAAACAATAATTATATACTATGTCATTTAATTTATATAGAGAATTATATTATTCTGTGTACATTATATGCACAATTCTAGAAAAGTGAAATTTATAGTGAGAGAAAGTAGACTCGTGGCTGTTGGGGACTGGGGACCTGGGAAGAGTTGTGACGGTAAAGGAGAACGAGGGAACTTTCTGAGTGTCACGAATATGCTCTATGTCATGACTGCTGTGGGGATTATATGGCTTAATGCGTGTGTCAAAACCCATTGAAGTGTACACATTAAATGGTAACTTTTATTGATGTAAATTATACCTTAGTAGATTTGATTACACATAAAAATAATTCCCCGTCTACTAATGTAGGTGGAACTACGTTACTGGAATCAACTCGACTTTTTAGTTTCAGAAATTCTTAAGCTGAGAAAGATGTGAATTCATTTATTTGGGAGTAGAGTTAAAAGAGCCATGAACCTTGATCTGGCTACAAATAATGGTGAAAGAAAGAAACTATATTACACCTTTGGGAAGAAGAACAGGCGCCATAAAAGCATATGATAAAATATAGGTTTATTCCCTGTACTTTCCAATTTGCTTGAAGCTGTCCCTGAAAAGGCCATTCTGAATCATGAACACTCATTTTAATTCTATTCCCTCTAGACTTTATTTGCATATGTTTGTTATCTTACACTGCATTTAAGTAAATCAGACTAATTACTATAAACATACATACATGAGAAGCAATATTTGGACAGTGATGAACCTCTTAAAATGTGACTACATAAGATGATTGGAATTTCATTAGAATTAAAAATAGAAGTCCCAGAAGAAGAAAACTTAAATATGAATAACGTTGATTCTTTAATATTATATAAACTGAGCATATTATTATCATAGCAGTGGAGGGATACAATTGTGCTGTCACAGAACCATTCTGTCCATTTAATGTTCTTTCAGAGGAATAAAAGGAGAAACTCATATGAAGTGCAATATAGTTTCAAAGGTGCTTACAATGTCAAGTACATTCTCTTGGAATTATTGTCATTATTAAGGATTATCATTAAAATAGCATTATCACAATCTGAAAGATAGTACTATAAAAGTAAAGAATTTCTCTAGACATATAAGATTGAAACTTCTTATTTTAAACAAAGTGGTATGTAACAGATTGCACAAATGCACCTTTAAATGGAAGAATGAGGTTATTATATAAACATTTACTGAATTTCTTTTATGTTTTGAGCACTATATTACTGGATATTTCACTTCTGTCTTTTAGAAAAAAAGATAGTCAAAATTACTTAAACAAAATATTTCAGATAAATTAACCATTATATATAAATATGCATTCATTTAAAAAACCTTCAAATCTTAAATGAAAAAAGAGAGTTTTCAGTATAAGAAATAAAAATCTTTAGCATAAGATTTTAAAGGTTTTACTCCAACTAATGGCATGTTGATATATATAGAATTAATATAAAGCTTTAATCTATTTCTTTTTTGTATTATACAGTGTTCCTGTCCAAAAAATTTAAAATTATATTCCTAATTTGTCATTTTACAATTTTATTATAATTTTTATTACATTTACTTAACAAACATATATCAAATGCTTACTGGGTGCTAAATGATATTTTAGGAATTCATTTTATTTGTTTACATTTAAAATAAATACTATTTATTTTATAGTTATTTAACTGATAATTAAACCAAAAGTCGGCCTCTCCTCATGTTGTTATATTTACATATTTATGCATGTTTTTCTGATAATTTGTTTAGTAGCGATCCTCCTTTGTATATCATAAACTCATGAAAATATAGATCAAGTACATTTTATTGATCACTTACATTATCACATACCAGAGTACTTAACATACAGTAATTCTTCATGAAGTATTTTTAAATCAATAGATAAAAAATGAATTAATGTTTATCTCAAAAACTTCAAAATATTAATAAAAGTGACAAAGAACAACTGTAAACTTAGAAACAAACTCTAAACAGATGACTTTATTACATTTCATTCATTTACAGGCATACTTGTTTTATGGCACTTCACTTTATTAAGGCACTATGTTTTTGACAAATTGAAGGTTTGTGGTAGCTGCATTGAATAAGTCCATCAGCATTATTTTTCCAACAGCATGTGCTCACTTTGTGTCTGTGTCCCATTTAAAACTTTCTCACAAAATTTCAGACGTTTTCATTCTTATTATATCTGTTATGATGATCTGTGTTCAGAAATTTTTGACGTTACTATAATTGTTTTGAGACACCACAAACTGCACCCATATGAATTGTTGAACTTAACCAATATTGTGTGTGTTCTGACTGCTCCAACAGTCAGCCATTTCCCAGCTCTCTCCCTCTCCTGGGGCTTCCGTGTTCCCTGAGACACAACCCTATTGAAATTAGATGGGCCTAGTAACGACTCAACAAAGAGATCTAAGTGTTTAAGTGAAAAGGAGGGTCACATGTCTCTCACTTGAAATCAAAAGCTAGAAGTCAAGCTTAGTAAAGAAGTCATGTTGAAAGCCAAGATAGGCAGAAAGTTAGGCCTCCTGTGCCAAACAGTTGGCCAAGCTGCAAATGCAAAAGAAAAGTTCTTGAAGAAAATGCAAAGTGCTACTCCAGAGAACACATGAATGATAAGAGAGCGAAACAGCCTGATGGCTGATACAGAGAAAGTTTTGTGCTCTGGATAGAAGGTCAAACCAGCCACAACAATCCCCTAAACCAAAGCCTAATCCAGGACCCTAATTCTCTTTAATCTTATGAAGACTGAGAGCAGTAAGGAAGCTGCAGAAGAAAATTTGAAGTTAACAGGGATTGTTCATGTGAACCCCAAATACCTGAGACAGATGTCAGTCGATTTAGGAAGCTTATTTTGCCAAAGTTAAGCATGCACACCTGTAACACAGCCTGAGCAGGTCCTGACGACATGTGACCAAGGTAGTCTGAGCACAGTCTGCTTTTATACATTTTAGGGAGACATGAGATATCAATCAATATACGTAAGACGAACATTGGTTTGGTCCAGAAAGGCAAGACAACTCAAAGTGGAGAAAGTTTTTCCAGGTCATAGGTAGATAAGAGAAAAATTGTTCCATTCTTTTGAGTTTCTGATTAGCCTTTCCAAAGGAGGCAATCAGATACGCATTTACCTCCGTCAGCAGAGAGATGACTTTGAATAGAACGGGAGGCAGATTTGCTCTAAGCAGTTTTCAGCTTGGCTTTTCCCTTTAGCTTAGTGATTTGGGGGCTCCAAGATTTATTTTCCTTTCACATTCCATAGGTTTAAGGAAAGAATCCATATTCATAACATAAAGGTGTAAGATGAAGCAGCAAGTATTGATAGCGAAACTGCAGAAGCTATCTAGAAGATCTAGCCAAGATCATTAAAGAAGATATCATCTAGGACTTTCAGAGCTACAGAAAAATTTACATCAGGCTTAACGTATACTGCACACATTTATTGTCTTATTTTAAGAAATTGCCACAGCAACCTCAACCTTAAGCGACTACCACCTTGATCAGTCAGCAGCCATCAACACTGATGCAATACCCTCCACCAGCAAATAGATTAAAACCCACAGAAAACTCAGATGATTGCTAGCACTTTTTGGCAATAAAGTATTTTTTTAAAGTAGGTACATTGATTTTTAGACATAATGCTATTGCATATGTAATAAACTACAGTAGAGTTTAAACATCACTTTTATATGTACTGAGAAACCAATTAATTTCTATGAGTTGGTATTTTGCAATAATTACTTAATTGTGGTGATCTAGAATCAAACCTGCAATATCTCCAAGGTATGTATGTATTCATTCAAATACTCAGAGGTGATACAGGAAAATGTAATATGTGGTGCTCATATTCAGGAAATCCAAATGCATAGTTGGTGGAGACAGACTTATAAGCAAATTATAAGCACCTAAATATCATAAGCCTCCAAAGGAAAAGTTGGAGGTAATGGCTGACCTGAAACTCAATAAATGAATAGCAGGCCAAACAGAAGTGGAAAGAAGATAGGTTTGTTTGTTTCCCTCTTTCTTTTTTCCTTCTTCTTCTTCTTTTTTTTTTTTTTTTGAGTGGGTGGGTAATAAATGCCTTGAGAATGATATCCAAGCATCACTAATATACTTCCTTTCCATGCAGGTGTAATTTGGGATCATGCCAGTTTTATTCCCACTATATGATTTGCGTATTGTCATCATACTATTCATATTCATGACATATTCATATTGTCATATACTATTGAATAGCTATTCAATAAGTTGCTGTATCTTGAATAAACGTCAGTATGAGAAATGCTTCAAATTATGAACAATACAAGTTGTTCACCAGAGCAATTAGTACTCATTTTACTTATATGCTCCTTGATTAAGAAAGAACCAAATCTCTGTAGGATCCCTACAGTGATATATTTAGCTGCTGTTTATTGGATGTGTGAAATGACACTGAGCACCATAAATATTCAAATTCACCTACTGCAAAACTCCAAATACGTTTTACTGCCTAAGTGGCACAAGTAGTTGAATGTCGGGGAAAACAGGAAGAAAAAATTATATTGACAAATATGACAAGCTCACAATGCTGACACTTGGTCAATTAGAGTATAGTACATACAATAAAATATGATTGCAATTTTTAACATTTACACAAAAGAGGAATTGTATTATTATACCATATGCCAAAAATTAGAGTCATGTTATTGCTTGTGTTCCCAAAGACAACTGTTTTATAAGCTAGAGGTGATACGATTTACTTTACTATAAACATGAATGATTTGATTTGATCCAGTATTTACATATTCTATGACCCTAGGGAAGTTATACAATCTCCTTGAGCCCTACTTCCTATCTTTCATAGTATTCTTGAGGTTTATGGCATACAAATACCAGAAAGCAAATTCTTTCCTGGCATATAGAGGTATTTAAGATAAGGTAAAGTATCAAACCTCAGAGAAGTTTAAAATATCGTATGCTCTATGTTGGTGCCTAACACAGAGTAACTTTACTGGTAAAAAGCAAAACAAAAAAAAAATCTTGGAATGTCTAAATATCAGATTATCTTACCAGAAACATGTTTAAGAGAAGCTAAAACAATGTTGGTGATGATGCTGAGTTTCACCTGAGCCCTAAAAACAGTGATGGGTAAAAAAATTTCCCACCCTTTTGTATATTCAGAAAAGGCTTTCTCCAAAGACCCTTCCTTCCCCATATGACTTAGGTAAGATTTGCTTCACCCTTTCTACCGACTCGCATAACACTGGAAGATGGCTCCCTTGTTTATACGTGACAAGACCAAAATAGACTTTTCACCTTTTGCCTAAAAGGACTGATGCAGCCCCTTCAGCTTCCAGTTTTTTGTCTCATGAAGGACTAGGCGAGATTAAAACTTTGTTCAACGTTTGCTAGACATAAGAATAAATATTTTCTGTTCAGCTAACTGACTGAGATTTCCCTGATTGCAGTAACAGTCCCAGTTGTGAACCCTTCACCTTTAACTTGTTTACTTCTCTGTAAAAGTTTTAAGACAAAACTATCCTATGAGACTGATTTTCAGATCTCCCTATTGCAATACTCTGAGTAAAATCAATTCCCTTACTTGTTTGGCTTTTGCTAAAAAGATACTAATTTATGTATTAATCAAATATTTACTGAGTACCTATTATATGCTCTCCCCTCTTCCAAGTTCCGAGGATTCAGCAGTAAACAAAACAGAAAAATGTCCTGATTTCAAAGAGCTTATGTTTTTTTGTAAAGCGAAACAAGATTTTTAAAAATGGAGGCAAATAAGTATATATGTGACAGACAATGACAATTGTACATGTTATAAAGATGCAATATGGCAGGGTAAGGGATAGGTTGTGGAAGAATGAGGAATGCCACATAAAAGTGCTAATATATAGGGTTGTCAGAGTGGTGACCTATAATGACTTGAGAGACTGACATTGTTTGACTAGCTGGGAAAATTGCATTCTAGACATAAAGGGAAGGACAAAGATGACACAGTGAATTGTACTGAAACAAAGGAAGGCAGGGCGACTACAGGAGATGGCAAGAAATGACATAAAAGAAATGGGGCCTCATTTCTTTGTGTTACTATTCCATTCTCTCCTGGAATAGTGATGTTATAAATTTGTATAGCTTTATTTCTTGGAAAATTGGAATAGTATAGTTATGTTAATGTAGACTGTGAGGGGCGTGTGTGTGTGGGGGTGGGCAGGGGCCAAGTAGGTAATTTTGATGCTTAATGTCCAACCTGTGTGTGGTAGTAGATAGTTTCTAATTCTCATAAGATTTTACCAAGAACAACCCATTAAGCTTTTTTTTAATTTTGTTGAAAACAAAGATTTTTAAAAACTAGCAAAGACATGATTTGCAAAACCATTAGTTACTTTATCATTTTAGTCTCTGATTTCCTCAGTACCAACATTAACATCTGTATGGCTCCCTAGTGTTTTTAGGGAAGTGTGCCACCCTGAGTTCAAGGGTGGTGAAGGTGTATGTTTCCTTTGTAAAGTGTGAGAAGAGTAACCAAATAAAGGAGAACCAGCGTGAATTTGTATCAGGCAAGAACACAATGGAGAAAGTATTAAAACTATTTCCCATTTTATTCCTTGAAAAGTCTTTGTATAGCGCAATTAGTATGCAAACATCACATTGAAAATCACCGCTCTAGAAGAAAAAGTCTCAGAAAAAGACAGAGGTATCCAGAAGACCCACTGAACAGTTTTAAGAAGGGGGACATGGTCAACTATGTCAAATGATGTAGCTTGGTTGAATACAATGAGGACTACATATTGACTATAGGATTTATCGAAGTGTAGGCTATTGATAAGGTTGACAGTGGAGTTTTAATGTTGCAGTTTAAGAAACAACAGAATAAATTTTAATGAACCAATTAGACTATGTCAGGTTTCAATGAGGGGAGATACAGGGCAGTTAATTGCATGTGAAGCAGAGTCAAAATATTTCATTTTTGTTATTTTTGATTATAGTGCATATACCTAATATATCTGTGGTTTTAATTATAACATATAATTGTAACATATATATATGCACACACACAGCATGTATACATATATAAGTACATATATATATATACACATACACTTAACACTTATGATTCATGAATTATGTACTTGTAACTTACTTGCTGAAATTTGCGCAACCACAAAATCAATACCTGTGGTGTTTTTCCACTCATTGATGACCATGAACAGTGCAGTAAAAAAATCTGAATCACTGGATGTGCACGTTCCCAGTTGAAGTCAAATGAGGTAATGCCAATGCTCTGCCTTCTCGTTTCAGTTTTGTATTGTAAATAAGTGTTCTTTTCACAATTTATTTAGTTTCATTTTTTTTTTACATTTTTGAGTTTTTTGTTGTTGATTTCACCATTTAAAATGATTCCCAAGTGTGCTACTGAAATGTTGTTGTCTAGTGTTTCAAAGCACAAAAAGGGGGTTAGAAGTCTTCCACAGAAAATGTGAGTATTAGACAAGCATCATTCAGGCATTAGTCATAGTGCTGTTGGCCCTGCATTTAATGTTGATGAGTCAACAATAATACAGTACATCTAGAAAAAGAAAGAGGGAATTCACTGATCAACATGTGAGGCTACTCTGGAAAGTCCTAAAGTATCTATCGTGTATGAAAAAAGCTATGGAGAAGATAGAAAAATAACTTAAATTTGTACATTAGTGAGATAATGATGGATAAAAGAAAAAAAGACAGTGAGGCACATTGTTATGTAAAAGCCAGAGAAATTTACAGTCACATTATCCAGGGTCAGAAAAATTTAAATCCATCCCAGCTAGGACTGGCTGCCTCTCACATTTCAAAAGGAGATCTGGCATGAACATGTTAAACTTGAAGGAGAGACAAATTCTGAAATCCAGGGGTCCATGGAAGAATTTTTAAAATACGTGCTGAGTGTCATAGAGGATTATGTGGAAGAGCAGGTTTTCAAAGCTGATGAGCCAAGAATATTGCCAAATGAACCCATATATTGCAAATGGCCTTCAAATCTTCTGATTTTAAATCATTCAAAATCATGCAATTAATTACTTTAAAAAAATAGATATTAAATATGGTGTCTTTAAACAGAAACACACATAAGACAAAACACTGTTGCCTGAGGTTCCCAGGAATCTAACCTTATATTTCCTCCAGGGTCTGGGGTTGCATATCTTCTAACACAGTGTTCCCAGTGACTTTCAAGAACATAACTAGCACTAATATAGAGAAATATATATTGCTACAGGTTGAATGTGTCCCCTCAAAATTTATATGTTGAAAACTAATCCCCTACGTGATGGTATTTGGGGAAGAGTTTTTGGGAGGTAATTAGGTCATGAAGGCAGAGCCTTCATGAATGGGATTGGTGCCCTTGTAGGGGACTCTGCCTAGCTCCTTCACTCACTTGCATGTGAGAACAAACCAAGAAGATAGCTATCTATGAACCAGGAAACAGGACCTCACCAGACACTGAATCTGCAGCCACCTTGATCTTGCACTTCACAGCTTTCAAAACTATGAAAAATAACTTTTTGTTGTTTGCAATCTACCCAGTCTATGGTATTCTTTTATGGCAGCCTTAATAACTAAGACATACATATATACATGTGTGTGTTTGCATGGTTGTGTATGCATATATATGATGCAGGATTCGTTTTGGCCACTTTGTCGAACTCGCAACGGGAGAGAACATTTACTCAGCCTACTGCTCTTAACCCTTTGTGGGAGACAGCATGTAAGTGAGCAAGTGCAAGACCTGGCCGGCTGCCCCAGGCACTGGGATGAGCAAACTCCATGTGGAGCCCATGGGTAGACCAAGCACGAGTGAGTGAATGTGGGATCCAGCCAGCAAGGCCCATGTGGGGCCGATGGTGGGACCTAGGTGGATGTGCATATTACCCCAAAGCCCCAGAGGGAGTGTTACAGTACTCTTTTAGTTCCTCTGTCTGTGAGCAGCTATGTGTTAACAGCTCAGTGGCCCCTGCCTCATCGTGTGGGGCACCTGCCCTCTGCCAGTGAGGGCAAAGGGCTAGTGTAACACCCTTTTTGAGTACCTGCACATGGTAGGTCCTGAGCTCTTGTCTGTTGTCCTAGAAGAATGAGGTCACACAGACACTGGAAGGATGGTAAAGGCAGACAATTTCATTGAGTGGTGAAAATGGTTCTCAGCAGGAGGGGAGCTGGAGAGGGGACATGAAGGGCAGGTAGTCTTCCCCAAAGTCAGGCTGTCTTCTTTTCTTCTCCCCAAAGTCTGGCTGTCTCTTCCACAAAGTTAAGCCATCTTTCTTCCCTAAAGTTCAGCCATCTCTCTCTCTCTCTCTCTTTCTTTCTCTCTCTCTTCTCTCTCTCTCTCTCTCTCTCTCTCTCTCTCTCTCTCTCTCTCTC
>NW_012113697.1:7206651-7224846 GCF_000951035.1 Colobus angolensis palliatus
TCTCTCTCTCTTTCTTTCTCTCTCTCTTCTCTCTCTCTCTCTCTCTCTCTCTCTCTCTCTCTCTCTCTCTCTCTCTCCTGACTGAGTCTTTGGTCTTTATTGGCATAGGGCTGGGGCATGGTGGAGTGGGCTGTAGGTGGTTTTGGAAAAGGCAACATTTTATTGGCAGAAAGATATTATTCAGAAAGATCCAATTGGGAGTGAGCAGGCAAAGAAGAATAGAAGCTCTCACTTTGGGCCATGGGTTTCAGACTTTTCAGCTTGAAGGTATGGTTTCACCAGGAACCCGCCCCTGTGTGCCTAGAATTTCTCTGCCTTCTGTTTCTATCATTTCTTTCTCTGAAGAGGCACATCTAACTGCCATTAGAATACAGTCAATGACTGATCTTAGCTACTTCCTGCTGACAGAGGGCATTGTTTTAGGGAAAACAGCAGTAAATTTCTGTCAGAGGCCTACCTGAGGGTCCCCAGTAAAAGGGAGCCATTGTCTAATGCTCAAGTTGCCTAATCGTTTCAAGCTTCATGGCCTCTAGGCAAGAAGAAACAAGTTTTACAAGGTTAAGTGTGCATGGATCAGATATGTGTATTATAAAAGAGTTAAAAATGAAAGAATCTAGTGCCAAAGATTACAGAAATAAGAAGTGACATAGACTAATCATTGTGAAAACAATATTGTTCCCCAGACTGTTCCACCCAGGTGAAAGAAATTAAATCTTGTATGCGAGCAGTTAAATTTTCGAACAGAGATAACTGTTTAAGGGAGTAGATATTCCCATGGGTGTTCAGGAGTAAGGAGTCTTTTGTAAAGATTTGCCCTGTGGTGAAGAACAGAGCAAAGGTAAGAACAATAAGCATAGACAAGACTATAAAGACGGTATCTGTGGAAGGTAAATTATTAACACTTATCTTTTTTTATTTTTAGCTTGAGGTTCCTGATTTCTTCACATTGGTACTTTGAGTACTCTTCTAAGTTGACAGAGATATCTCTGTCAGCTTCCTAGGCCTTTACTTGAGTATAAGGAATCCAAAAGTCTATTTCAGTGACTTATATAGGGTCTCTAACAGTTGTTTCAACTCCTATAGGCATCAGGCCAAAGAAATGACATGTTTAATCAGATCAGAGATTTCTTGGTCTAGCAAGAAAGTCCTTGATGAGAAAAGGTCATCCATACGTCATTTTGAAGAAAGCCAAACCTAGCTTTGAAGGGGTGTTTCTAAAACGTAGTAGGACTATGGGAAGAAGAGTAGTCCAGGGAGGTTAGTCTTCTGAGACAGTTTCCTGAGATGCCCGTTGATAATATCATTTATCTTTTCTACCTTTCCTGAGGATTGTGGTCTCCAAGCACAATGAAGATGGTATTACATGTCTAACGCCTTTGAGACTCCCTGGGTGACTGCCTCCTAGAACGAAGGGCCATTATTGCTCTGGAGGTACTTAGGGTGTCCAAAGTGAGGAATTATCTCATTAATTGGTACTTTTATGACCTCAGAGGCTTTCTCTGTCTGACATGGAAATGTTTCTACCCAGTAAGTGAAGGTATCCACCCATAGTAGGAGATATTGGAAGCCCCTTACCTTTGACATATGGGCAAAATCCATTTGCCAGTCTTCCACTGGATAGCTTCTTGTTCTTTGAGTCCCAGAAGGAAGAAGCCATCATCTGAGGGGATTATTTTTAAGGCAAGTTTTCCAAGCATTAATGACTTGTTCATCCATTTGTAGCAGATTTTTACCTGAGAATAATCTCTGGGTCAATTGATAGGTTTTATTTTTACCTAAGTGGAAGGCCTGGTGAAGGATTTTTAAAAACTTTCTATTGGCTGGCAGCTGGTAGATGAAGCTTGCCATCCTCCAATTGTAGCCATCCTGAGGACTGAAAGATGTATCCCCAAGACGTGGCCCAATCTAGTTCCACAGGAGAATATTGAGGCTTTATTTCCCTTATGGGGTCTTCCTAGATTAGAGGGGCTTCAAGTGGATCAGAAATCTAGGACTTCTCGCTGCTGAATTAGCTACTTGGTCTGTCAACCTATTTCCCTCAGCGTTTTCATCCATCCCCTTTTTGTGTCCTTTAAAATGTATTACTGTCACTTCCCCTGGGAGGAAAACTGAGGATAATAATCTATTAATTTCCTGATGGTGTTCAATGGGAAACCTGTTAGCTGTAAGGAAGTTCCTCTCTTTCCAGGTAGTGACATGGGCATGAAGGACTAGAAAAGCATACTTAGAATCAGTATAAATGTTAACTGTTTTTCCTTTGCTTAATTTGAGCACCCTCATAAGGGCAATTAGCTCAGCTAGTTGAACACTTGTGCCTAAGGAGATAGACACACTCTCAACAAAGCCATTCAGGGTAACTATTGCATACCCTGCTTCATAGATCTTTCTACAAAAGAACTTCTGTCAGTAAAGAGAATCCAATCTGGGTTCTCTATGTGGGTTTCCTTGAGGTCCTCTCTGACTGCAGGGGTTTGCACTACTATCTGTTCAGTCATGTTCAAGCTCCCCAGCTTCCTCTGGGTGGAAGGTGGCTGGATTCAGAGAGAGACAGGTTCTTAATTGGACTTCAGATTCCTCGAATAGCAGAGCTTAATACCTGAGGAGGCGGTTGTCATTAGCCAGAGACTTGCCTTAGAAATAGCAGTCCTGCCACATTATGTGGGGTACAAATGGTTAAGTTTTTATCCATGGTTAACTTAGTAGCCTCTGGTACGAGCAAGGCTACTGCTGCAACTTCCCCGAGGCAGGTCAGTCATCCTTTAGCTACTAAATCAAGCTTCTTACTTAGTCTACAGGCTGCAGGGCTGGTACCTCAGGCCTGGGTTAGAAATCCCAGGACTATTCCCTACCTTTCTGATATGTAAAGATTAAAAGTCTTCCCTGTGGGAAAACTAAAGACTGGTGACTTAAGCAAGGCTTCTTTTAGTTGGTCAAAGGACTTTTTAGCCTCTGGTTCCCAGTTTAGCTGCCTGAGTCTCCTTTATTAGGTGATATAAAGGACAAGCTATTTCAGCAAACCCAGGTTTCTGTAGTGTGCAGAATCCTGTAATGCCCAACAATCCCCTCAGTTGCTTGAGGGTTTGGGGGAAGGAAAAGGAGGAGATGGGCTTAATCCTTTTTTTGCTGAATGCCCTGGTTCCCTCTGACAAGATCAGACCTAGGTACATCACTGAAGTTTAACAGAGCTGAACTTTAGGTTTTGAAATTTTGTATCTTCTGTTAGCCAGAAAATTAAAAGCCTTACTGCCCCCCTGAGAGATTTCCTCTCTCAAGGGAACAGAGGAGAATGTCATCTACATATTGTAAAACTTTAACCTGAGGATAAAGGAACTCAGAGAGAGAGGCCTTTGGACAATGCCTGCCCAAACAGGTGGGGGCTGTTTCAGAATCCCTGAGGTAACACTGTCCAGATGAGTTGGGTGGTCTGGTTAGAGGGATCCTCAAATGCAAACAATTCTTGGGAGTCACGTGTAATGGCACACAGTAAAAGGTATCCTTTAGGTCCAGGATTGTAAACCACTTAATTTCATCAAGTATTTGAGTTAGCAGGGTATAAAGAATGGGAGCCATTGAATGAATTTGAACCACAGCCTCATTAAAGAGGCAGATGACCTGGACCAGTCTCCATTTCCCATTGGGTTTTTGTACCACCAATATTGGGGTATTATAAGGGCTATTTCAGGGTTTGAGGAAGCCCTGCATCTTCAAATTATCAATAAAGGCTTCTAGTCCTTTTCTAATTTCTGATTTCAGGGGATATTGTCTCTGGTTAAGGAAGGAGGTGGGATCCTTAAGGTGGATCTGGACTGGTATGGGGGTTGTGGCTAGGTCGGTTTTCCCCTGAATTCCCCAAACTTCTGGGTTACTATCTGTCTCCATTAAGGGAAGACATAGAGTTTGTCCTGGGACCATCAGGATGGTGGTCTCCAGACAGGCTAGAATATCCCTGCCCAGCAGAGGAATTGCGCTTTCTGACATAATTAGAAAGGCATGGGTGAATAAGAGGTCTGGCCAACTATAACTAAGGGTTTGGAAAAAATACCAAGTTAAAGGCTTTCCTGAGACTACCCTCATAGTCATGCTAAGAGAGGAGGTGGGGTCCTGGTTGAAGAGGAGAACTGAAAGGTCCACTCTAGTGTCCTGGAAGAGGTCCACCTTTCTTCCTTTGATTTCCAGAATCACCTGGGACTCCTATATGGTAATTGTAGTCTGCACCGGTGGAGCCAAGGAAAGGAGCCCCAGGACCCATCAGTTCTGCTGAACCATTTGGGAGATACACAAATACACATAGTCCTTGCAATGTTCTAGTAGATATGAAAAATAAAAAAACTGCTAATAATTGGGAGAGAAGAAACTATTTAAGGAGCAACATCCATAAACTGATGAGATATTAGAATGCGATGTGCAGCTTGAGCTTGGTGTCATAAGATTGTGGCAGTAAGTCAATTCATTATAACATAAGACAGAAAAAACATACATGTACAGATAACAACTGAGTTGGTCAACATGTAATTATACACATTTAGAAGTTTTCCAGTTTTTCTATTCATGAATAGCATGGTTAGTAACTGAGAGTTAGAAGAAAGACAAGGTTATACAGCTTTGAGGAAAGAAAAAACAATGAGAGAGTGAATTTACCAGAGAGGTATGGAGTAGATTGTCTGGAAGGAGTAAAGTCCCTTTGAGGTTTGTAATCATGAATGTAAAACGAGTCCTGTCAGCATTTTTATGTTTTTTCTCAATGCACTTTCAGTTTTTCAGGTCCAGGAAGGAATATGTACAGAATTACATTTAAACATGTTGAAATTTTGCCAGAAGGAAGATTCTTTATGCTACAATCTAAATATATTTTTAGAATTTTAGAATTGGAAGAAACTTTAGAAGTTTTTTTTTTTTTTTTATTACGTTTGGGAGAAAAAATCAGAACACAGCTTTTGAAGGTTGATAAATTTGCTCTCAAATGCCAGGTAAATGTATTATTAGTCATAATAAATTAGAAATAATAACATACTACTACTTTCAGACTACTTAAAGATTAAAACAAAATAAAAACTTAGAGTAAATGCAGATGGCAGGACCAAATACAAAAGTGGTATTCAAAACCTTTAAATTTATTTCACCTTTGTCTGCTTTGTCATCTTATCTATTTAAAAAAAGATAGACTGGGAATCTTCAGAAACATTTATAGTCTCAAAATATTTACAGCTTTTTTCTCCACTGCTGCTGACTATTTTTAAATTCATCAATGACTTTAACATGAGAGAAATTTTAGTAGCTGAAGTACAGTTGTCTGGATGCTCTTAATCTGAGAGAATTTGCCTTTTCTTAAGGCAAGAGGGTCCAAATCACCAAGAATAACTTCTCTTTAGTGGCTTTCTCTTTTGCGGTTTTCACATGTCATTAATCTTGGCCAATAGTTGATACAACACAAAAAGTTTTCTCTATAGGCAGTTTACCATCAATGGAGAGAATGACAACACCAAAGCTTCCTTGTGAAAAGAGCAGACCTCTTCAAATAATCCTTCCACAGTACCTGACTTTAAAATAAACTTTCAGCATAAAACTATTAGATGGCAAGACATGAGCAGGAGGAGAGACCCTGAGAAAAGGGAGGTCTGGAAAATCTCACACCCCAGAGACAACCAGGAATATGCATGTCTAGACATCATACACAGGTGTAATAAGTATAGATTTGACTGTTACACACCCTTCTTGGGGTGGCGGTAATAAGCAATGCTGCCATTAGGTAGAATTTGTATCCAACAATGGGTCCATGCAAGCTCATCAATTAATAGTAAAGGAAAATCCTGCAACCCTAGGCAGGAACTAGGCAGAAGGGAGCTAGACAGGGGCAAAGATGGGGACTTAAGGCTGGAGTGAGGAAACAAAGATAAAAAAGCAGAGGCCGAGGGCAGTGGCTCATGCCTGTAATCTTAGCACTTTGGGAAGCCAAGACGGATGAATCACAAGGTTGGGAGATCAAGACCAGCCTGACCAACATGGTGAAACCCTGTCTCTACTAAAAATACAAAAATTAGCTGGGTGTGGTAGTGTGCACCTGTAATGCCAGCTACTCAGGAGGCTGAGGCAGGAGAATCACTTGAACCTGGGAGGCAGAGGTTTCAATGAGCCAAGATCACACCACTGCACTCCAGCCTGGGTGACAGAGTGAGACTCCATCTCAAAAGAAAAAAAAAAAGTGTGGGGGGGGTGCGGTTGGGGAAAGGCAGAGACAGAGGCAGAAACTTCAAGAAAAAATTCAACATGAAAATTCAACATAGTACTCTTGGGATTGCTGCTGGCTCATTCTCTCTCAGCATCCCAGTCTGCCTCATCATTCAGAGTGTTCTCTTTCTCTCAATAAACTATCTGCCCTCTATTTATCTTCAATAAATTATCTTTTTTGGCCAAATTCTTTCTCCCAAGACGACTAAGGACTGAGGATTCCTGCATGTCACAGTACCAGAATTTCAGCTTATTTAATGATGAATTTAAATAATGCAGCATATTTATCTTCTCTTGGTGAACACCCTTTTCCATCAGTAAGTCCACATCTTACCCAGTACAGGGCTCAGGTCTGCTGACAGTTCCATGGGTCTGACATTCAAATCTCAGACTTAAGGTTTTAAAATTATTTCACTTCAATATTGTTGTGACAATCATCGACCCTGTAAGTTTCTTTCTGATGTTGTAGCTCAAATCCGTGCATAGACTCCTGCTTTGTTCTAAAATTAAGCTCATCTCAGTTTGGCAAGGCAGCTCCAGCCTTTCCCTCTGTCAGTTCACCTCTTGATAATGCATTTCTAGACAATCAATGAGTAGAAACCTGCTCTCTCATTCATACAGCCTCCTCCCTCCTCCACCATACAACACACTAGCTACAGTAATATTAGGTTGGTGCATGCTTATTGGGTACAATTAACCCATATCAATCACTTTTCCTGCATCATCTATTTTTTTCTACATAGGAGAAGCTACTATTATAACGGTTTTACAAATGTAGATGGTGAAAGGAAAGTTAATCAGTTTTTACTCTCTTGAAGCTACATGCCAGCAGCAGAGACAGTTATTAAACTTCTAATTGCAAAATTGACTATTAAATGGCAATAGTAATGAATGTTGCAACAAGACAAGAGTACACTAGGTACCCATCATGAACTGCAGACCTGGCTGCTTTGGGGAGGCAGGAAAGTTGGAGACACACTCTTTGAGGAAATACTATTTGAGCTAAATTCCAAAAGATGAACTGTAATTAACTGTAATGATGGAGGAGGAGGAGGAGGAGAGTGGGCTTTTCAGAAAAAAAAAAAAAAAATCCCTCCTAAAGACACTGCAGAAAGAACCAAGATAAAACATTGGGACTGGGATGCCTAGACTGGAAGCAAGAGGAGCAGAGGATGAACCTGTGGTCTGAAGTCAGGCCATGCAAGACATGAAGACTGCAACAGAACTTTGTTATATCCTGAAAGCAAGGAGAGCATCTCGAAGTGATCTGGGAGGAATGACGGGAGGGAGGTAGCTGAAATGAAAGCTGGAAGAATGGTTCACAATGCATTGCAGTACTGCAAGATGATGGACTTCTGTGGAGGTAGATGGGAAGGAAAAAGTAAATGGAATTAAGACAAATTTGTTAGGAAGAATAAGTTGAATATCATGGCTGCATTAACTATAGGGGTAAGAGTGATGAATGAATGCTAGCCAGTTAGACAAAGTACTGTAACCTTGTAAATCAGAATGATTATCTTTTACAGTGTTTAAAAGTTTTCTTACCTCAGGATATCTTTCTAGGTTTGAGAATGTTTTCTTTCATGGTACATCTCTGTAACCTGGAATTAGCAAACAGAGAAAGCCTCAACTGATAGAGTTGAGAAAGGAAGTTCAGCCATGGAGAGGACCCAGATAGCAGGTGGCAGAGTCAAAGATTAAAACCAAGAAGATAATAATTTGTCAATATGGCATTAGGCACTAAGTGATTTATTTGCAGAGCCGCATTCTTGGCACCTTTGGATAATAATCTGTGAATACTATAATCACATAATTACTATTTATTGTCTACCTTCTACGAGGTATACTTATTACCTAAATTTATGGATCCTAAGGCTAATCCTCTGGGGATAATGTTCTTAACGATCACGCGGCTCATCCGCAGTTAGAAAGGTGGTTCCTAGCAGAGGACAGATAAAACCTAAGTCTGTGTTACTCTCAGGCTGAAGCTTAGAGTCACTGTGCAGTACAGTAAAGCAGAGAGAGTCAGTGAAAAAGGTATCTTTGTTTCCTCACACTGCTGAGGGTTGTAAATCAAAACCAAACTCTCAATTGTGACCCAAGTCTAGCTAAATGCAGGGATGAGGTTGCCAAGGGATCTGAAATCCTCTTTTGATTAGAGTTATACATTCTGATTTGTCTCTGAGAAAATGGGTTAGGTGAGTCCACTTCTGTGTATTATCAGAAGCCTGGTATAGTGGGGAGTGGACATAGGTGGAAGACGTAGGTGAAAAAGCCAAGTGAACTTGGGGGGAACATAGATAGGACCTATAGAAAGCATGAAGTGATATATTAAAAGTACCTGACACCACCTTAACACTTTCAAAAGTACTAAATGAAAGCATAGTTACAGTTTGTTTTATAGTTACTTTCTAAAAATAAACCTATTGTTCAACTTAAAAGAAAGATTATCTTTAGTTTCCTTTCAGACAGGGAACGCTGAGATTCTTTCCCCATATTGCACATGTGTTCAGAGGCCCATATCTTCCAAATCCCTTTTTAGTGATTCTTAATCAAAATTTTTCTCCTCCTGCAAGATTGGCAAGATATCTCTGGTGTTAAAAAGTTCCTCTATCTTGGGAGATTCTAAGTATTCAGGAATATTTGCAAATGTACAATTTATGGCATGATCGTTCAATGTTGTTTTACAGGTTATTTTAGCGGTGTAAAAATTATAGTCCAATCCTGCCTTTAGAATCATGTCTGTTGAAGCTACTTTTGCACACCCCGCCATCCTAATCTGTCAGATGTATAGATGACTGGTACGGAAAGACAATGGTAAAAGTCAGAGCTGCTTTTTCTACCCTACATTAAACATTCTCTTGAGCTGTGTGTGGCACTGCAAGTAATGAGTTCCATCTGTGTGTCACTGTCTTCTCCTATAGAGGAATAGCTTTCAAATGTTCTGAGTTAAGAACTACCTTGGAAGAAACTGTAAAAATAATGTGCTCAAAAAAAGAGGCTTATTTTTGAAGCTTAGCAGCTCTTTCCATACACTGTCACCTTACTTCATTCTCCACTAAGTGAAGCCCTTCAGAGGAACTCACAGAGAAAACTCTCCAATTAAATACAGCACTTTCCCCTTATCCATAGGGGCATGTTCCGAGATCCCTAGCATATATAAGTAACCACAGCTAGTACTGAACCCTATATATACTATGTTTTTTTCCTATACATACGAATCTATGATAAAGTTTAATTTGTAAATTTGGCACAGATAAATATGAGCAACAATAACTCATAATAAAATAGAATAATTATAACAATATACTGTAACAAAAGTTATGTGAATGTTATGTCTCTCTCTCAAAATATTTTATTCTATTATGCTCATTCTTTTTCTTCTTGTGATGATGCAAATGAAAAAATGCCTACATGTTGATGTGAAGTGAGGTGACAGACATAGAAAATGTGATGTAGCTTTAGACTACCACTGATCTTCTGACAGTATGTGATCTGCTTTGGGCTATCCTGGATCATAAAGACACATCGACATCCATGGTGGCATATAAGGAGCAGGGAATTTGATGACTAAGAGTCAGATAGCACACACAGCGTGCATAAGTTAGACAAAGGGGTAATTCATATTCCAGGGGACAGAGCAGAGCAGCATGAGATTTCATCATGCCACTCAGAATGGTAAGAAATTTAAAACTTATGAAGTTTTCTTCTCTGTAATTTTCTATTTAATAGTTTTGGATTACAGTTGACCACGGATAACTGAAATGAAACTGCAGATATGTGAGGGAGTACTATACCTCATCATCAAACCCCCAAATAAAGGTTCTTAATATGATTTTATCCAATTTACCTTTACTTAGCATGTGATAGGGTCAGAGATCTTTATAATGAGGAAACTAAACCCACTCAGAATTTTCACATGTACCATTAGAATCATGGAATTTAAGAGCTGGGAGAGCAAAAACTGATAAAACTAAGATTAAGCCACTCTTTTAACAGCATAAATCAGCCATAGTGGGCCCTGTTGGCCTTTATGAACAGTCTGTGTTCACTTAGGGGCTCACAACGTGCATGGAAGTGCAGAAAGAGAGCTCTAGAGTAAGATTCCACAGACAAATGATGGATGCAATCAGAAAGGAAAACATTGGGCCAAACTATTGGGAAGGATCTTATGGCAAATAAGCTGTGGCAAACAAATTCTTCAGGTCACTGTCCAGGAGGAAATATCCTCAAATTATAAAAGATATTTGGATTAAATAAAGAGCAAGAACAATTTGACATTGTGATACATTGTAGAGGCCTTATTACTGTACAGTCTGAAGTATCTTCTAATACGAAGTCTGCAACCCCTAAGGCCACTGACCAATATCTGTCCATGGCCTGTTAGGAACCGAGCCACACAGCAGAAGGTGAGCGGCAGGTGAGCAAGTAAAGCTTCATCTGTATTTACAGCTGCTCTCCGTCGCTTGCCTGAGCTCTGCCTACTGCCAGATTAGCAGCAGCACACGATTCTCACAGAAGTGCAAACCGTATTGTGAACTGTGCATGTGAGGGATCCAGGTTGCATGCTTCTTATGAGAATCTAATGTCTGATAATCTTTCACTGTGTCCTCCAGAAGGGACCATCTAGCTGAAGGAAAACAAGCTCAGGGCTCCCACTGACTCTACATTATGGTAAAATTATGGAAAAGTTTTCTTCCACAAAACCGGTCCCTAGTGCTTAAAAGGTTGGAGACAATCTGTTCTAACAGATAGTGCGATCTGAGAGACCAAGAAAGACCCCTCTATCAACTAAGATGGACCCAAAGGAAGGAAACAAAGTTACGAGTCAAGGGTTTAGGGCCTGGCTGGAATGGCAAATTTCTAAATTTTTATGGCTAAACTCCCTGACAATAGGAGGTATCAGTTACAATTCTGATTGTACAGAGCAGCAGCCTTACAAAAAAATCTTTTCTAATAAACTACTGCAGATCTTAGGCCAGTTTCAGCCAGCTTACTGAGACGGCACACAAATTTTCTTTGTGTCCTGTAGTTCACCTTTTGACATAAAGAGGCAAATTCCACCTTATTTTAACACTAAAACCCTTCCCCAAAATGAACATAGGATGTATGTTACATACATGTTTACCCAACTACATGCACTTGGCTTCCCTCATATATATGGATAGTTTTCCTCCCAAACCTGCTGAATATGTCTGATACCAACCCAAGGAGGCACAAAACCCAACTTGTCCTTCTCCTTTTTGAAGAGAGGGCACCTTCGCTCCATGCTGGAGACTGTCTCTTCCTGGTTTGCAAACTAATATCACCAATAAAGTTCTCTTTCTACTATTTAGCCACTCTAGTGGTCTTTTGGGCAACAATTGCCTTGTGTATCCATTCAGCATCTGACATATGGAGAAATCAAAGCACATGGATGTGTTACAACTTCTCTGTATCAAAAACGCTTTTTACAGAGTCTCAGAACTAGGATCCAAAGAGGTTTTTAGTTTAATACTTTCAGTCATTAGATTACAATGCTTTCTGACTGGGGCCATATGTAATACCTGAATAAATTATTAAAGTGATCTAAAATTTTCCCTGAAGACCTTCAAGAACAACCCATGTTGTTTCTTTGCTTTGATACTATTCTACTTAGAAGGTGGAGGAACAGTCTTTTCCTGACTTTTTTAAGAGCTGAATCTTGCTATCTCGAAGTAGGTACAAAGAGTATGTAATTTGCCAATATACGAAGCATTTCTAATCACCCACAACGGATTTGAACTTTGAATCTTGGAATAACAGTTTTACATTGGCCTAGTACAATTTTATTTTCTCAAGCGGTAGGTCTATTTTCTAAAATTGGGTTTATATGGTGCCAAGATAAAAGGGTCTATAGCAAATAAAGCAAACTCTCTTTAATCTAATTGTTCAGGTACTAGATAACTTTTAAAGCTGTGATTATTTTGCATGTATTGCCTCATATTCATAATAAAACACAGGCAGATCATATTAATTAAAATAAGAAATTCATGTAATCTCAGGAACAAAAGAGGTTGGAGGTCATATATATCAATGCATCTGCAATTGTGGTTGTATAACATAATCACTTAAGGAGTTTTTCAGAAACATAATTCTAGCCTCCCATCCTACATAAACTGTATTTGGTTTGGGATCGATGGGTCATATCAGTACTTTTTTTTCTTTCTTTCTTTTTTTTAAGTTCCCCAGGTGACTTAATATGCTGGGAGGCTGGAAAGCCAGAGGTCTTTTTTTTTTTTTTTTTGAGACGGAGTCTGCATCTGTCACCCAGGCTGGAGCGCAGTGGCTCGATCTCGGCTCACTGCAAGCTCCGCCTCCCGGGTTTACGCCATTCTCCTGCCTCAGCCTCCTGAGTAGCTGGGACTACAGGCGCCCGCCACCTCGCCTGGCTAATTTTTTGTATTTTTAGTAGAGACGGGTTTTCACCGTGTTAGCCAGGATGGTCTCCATCTCCTGACCTCGTGATCCACCGGCTTCAGCCTCCCAAAGTGCTGGGATTACAGGCCTGAGCCACGGTGCCAGGCCACCACAGGTCTTTAAGAACTCTGCAAAGCTAAGATAAAAAAGGAACAATCTAATTCCTGGAAGGAAACACCAGTATCCTAAGGGCTGGGAAAGTATAAACTGATTTTCCAACAACTGCCCCTCCTACAGGAACAGACCTCAGAGGTCTCAGGCCATCAGATTTTGAAAAGTATTTCCTCAATCCCTGGATTCTAGTATACAAAAACTGAACAGTTTACCTAAACTGAAAGTAGTGAGAGTTCTGTAGAAAATACTTTTATTTTAGTTTTTAACAAAATTAGAGACCAAAGCAACATTATATAAAATAGATTTATCAAAGAACGCCAGAAAGGACATAAAAATATGCAGTTTTTGAACATCATCATATAGTACTGGATGAAAAAAAACATCTTATGTCAATACATGTGATATTTAAACTAATGCAGATGGTTACATATGGATATATTTATAGGTAAGTACACACACGCACACACACACATACACACACAAACATCATCTTGCCCTGTCAGCTTGAGAGGGCCCCAAAGCACTGACAACTCAGTTGTAAAGAGCACGCCTACCACCAAGAACTTGGCTTCTGAAACCATTCTTCAATTTAAAGGAACAGGGACTCCTCAGGGAAATAAGTGATGCTAAGATTAGGGAAGGAAGTATACAAGATAAGCCTGGGTCATTTTGCAGTGCCAGAAAGTAAGTGCTAAAAACAAACAAACAAAAATCAAAATAAAACAATGGTGGAATATGTCAAAGCCAATTGAAAGAGCTCCCAATGGCCAAAGCTGGAATAACTTGAAGAACAAAAGAAGTAAAATGGTGTTGAATTACAACCGACAGTATGTCAAAGATATCCATGAGTTTATTCATTATAAGTAAATAAATAAATATATGGGACAAAAGAGACAACTCTCCAGTGCAGAAGAATCTTATGGGCACTCTGCCTTTAAGGAGGTGGAAAATAATCTCTGCTCCTTAAATAAGGACTGGACATGGTGACTCTTTAGAGACAAACGACTTCAAACTGTGTTTTTCCTCTATTCTCATACTACCACAGCAATCAATACAAAAGAAGACTTCTGTGACAAGATGTGTGGAGTTTTTCCCCACACACGGCAGCTAGATGTTCTCAAATTCAGTTCCCACACTGTCTACCCAGAGACAGTGTCAGCTTCCACAGGGTGAGGGCTCAGTCCCCAAAACTTCCCCCCAGATACTAATTGCAAATTTGGGTTTCTGGAACTTCTGACTGATTGACTTCAAGTTTGGAGTCCCATGAACCCCCTCCTTAGGCTGTATTAAGTTGCAGCTCACAGAACTCAGGGAAACACTTATGTTTTGTCAGTTCTCAAAGGATATTGCAAAGGAAACAGACGAAAAGCATAGGGTGAGGTATAAGGGAAGAGGCACCAAGCCCCCATGCCTTCCTGGGCACACCACTCTCCAGGAATCTCCATGTGTTCAGCTGTTAGGAAGCTCCCAAACCCAGACCTCTTGGGTTTTTATGGACACTTCATTACATAGGCATGATTGATTCAACTATTGGCAATGGTGATCAACTTGACTTTCAGCTCCTCTGCTCTCCCGGAAAGTTGAAGTTTGGGCTGAAATTCCAACCTGTAATCCCGCCTTGGTCTTTCTAGTGACCAGCCCTCACTCTGAACCTATCAGACAAAAAACACACAAAAGACAGCACTTTGGAGAGCTCAAGGACTTGGGGCACTGTATGCCAGGAAAAGGGAATGAAAACTAAATATATTTTTCATAATATCAGAGTAACTTTCTTTCAAAGAGAACAATATAGAATGTGAGGAGAATAAAGTAACTTCTTTATAGGAGGAAAACTGACAAACATTGCCTCAAGTCAGGAGATGAAGGTTAACATCAACAGTGATAAGTCATATTGATAGGATATACCCTTGACACAAAGTGAGAAGAATGGCACTTTGCCTCTGTGGTCTTCCTCCCCAAAATGTATCACTCCAGTCTAATGAAGAGAAAATATCAGACAAATCCCAATTGAAACAGATTCTACAAAATAACTAACGAGTGTTCCACAAAATTGTCAAGGTCATAAAAAACAAGGATAGTCTGAGAAACTTATAAACAAGAGGAGCCTAAAGGGACATGACACATAAATGACATATGATATCCTGGATGGGATCCTGGGACAGAAAAAGAAGATTAGCTAATAACTCTGGAAATCTGAATAAAATACGAACATTAGCTCTTACCAACTAATTGTTCATTAATTGAAACAAATATATCAGACTAATGTAAGCTGTTCATAACAGTAAAAACTGGGTATGGGATATATGGAATTCTTTTTACTGTTTCGCAATAATTCTTTACTGTTTTCACAATAATTCTCTAAATCTAAAACTGTTCTAATTTAAAGTTTGTTTTTTTAAAAAAAAACCTTCCTCCATAGAAAAGGATAAGGTAATAATCTGTCCTTTGTTCTTGCATACGGTATACACAATTCTCTCCATTATAGGAAGTAAAGGTCATCATGGTCTCTATTTGGAATTGCTGAGATATTATCTATACTTTTTTTTTAAACTGAATCATGGAGACATTTTTCTACATGAAATCTGGAGCCAGCCATTACAAATATTATATATGCCACAATAGCTTCACATTACTGGGGACTAGTCCCATATTCTATAGAGCATAATTTAAATTTTCAAGATAGAAGCTTCCATGTGTAAATCTCCTAACATTTTTCTCCTACCAATAATGAAGCCTATATTTTGTCATGGTCAGTAGCCCTGCCAAGCTATTTTTCTCTTGGATATTCTCATGGATTTTTTTCCAACACTGGCTGTTGTTCAAACTTACATAATAGAGTTGTCACACTTTATAAACTGTGTTGAATATTCCGATCCCTTTCATTTGAAGAGGTCCTCTATTTCATGCCCAACTAGCTTTGAGGTCCTTCTGAGATAATCAAGTAGTCATTGGCACCTTGTATGTAATAGCCACTGCTGCATGAAGAGTCCATAAATTCAATTCTCTGTGCAAAAGCCATGGAAAACAGAACCCTCCAGCCTAAATTGCTTGCAAGCCACTCTATTAAATTTCTGAGGCTGACCTGGATAAACAAAATTTGGGAAGAAATCTTCTATTATTGATTGTGCAATATCAGGTGGTTTAGATGTAAATTTCAACAACTGCTTTCTCCACAGAGTAATATTATACATTCATTTTCCAAGCTACTTTTTTATTAGGTTGATACTATTTTAGTGATTCAGCTACCTCAATGATTTGTGATCCACAGTCCCTGCAGCCCCAGATAGCCTATTGTCCTGATTCAGTGTGATAATATGATCTATCCTGAGATTTCAGTCCACACTATTATTCCTGCACACATCAGATGGCAAGTTGCTGTTGCACATCCTAAACTAGTTACAAGTTAGAATTCCATCGAACTAGTGTGGATTTCCATTTATTTATGGCTGACCTGAGGCTATTTCCGACACAGGTGACTCTCTTCAACTTTATCTAATTGAAGTTTTTCCATGTTCTCCTGAAAAGAAGTATTACAGACTCGAGTTCTCCATTACCAAAAACATTATCTATAAATAACACCCTAAAGCTCGTAGTGTTCCTCCAAAATGCTTCAGTTAGAAATACCTTTTTAAAATACATAATCATTTCTGTTTTATCAATAATTTTTAAGAGGCATATATCTTCCCTTATCAGAATCAAAACACAACAACAGGAAATAAAAGATGTCTTAATTCTCATCTTTTCCATTTTAGAATGGGAAAGATATGGTATCAGGAAGCTAGCCTAGGCAAACAACAAACAAAAACAAAACAAAACAAAAACCTCAAAATATCTAAGGAGTAAATGAAAACATGAGCATCTAATATACATATATGCATGCATATGTGGGTATATGCATATGTACATACTCAGAGATGTATGTTTATAGCCAATACAGGCACATAGATGTAAATTCCTGATCTGCAGAGAAGCCACAGAAAGTGATCTCTTAATTTTTCACATGTTATTTTCAACAGATATATTTAATCTTAAAGAAGGTGCAGTTTTAAATACAGTTAAAGGATGAATAGAAGAAAGATTCTAAACTGCACAAAAAAACTATTTATTGACTAGTTTCTTCTCATTGATGTTGGTTTTTCTCTGATAGCAGTAGAATTCCTAATCAACATGTTTCAATATTTTACATTTCTTTGTCAATCTTAAACTTAGTCCTCCTTTGCATCACTACCACAAATAGAGTAGTATAAATAAAAAGCAACACTCCTTTATACTTAATTGTGACCATTTTATGGATTATTTCTGTTCTCTTAAATAATTAGCAACATATCTAATCTACATAGAGCACAGTAACTAATCTTAAATCACGAAGTTTCTAAAATAAATTCTAGTAATTATTTACTTATTATGAATAACTTCACTAACACTAACGAGAGTTACAACACGCTGATTTGTCAGTGACCTAAACAATGGTCAGGTCACAGTTCTCTGAATGAAGACCAATTACTTTTGTACCTTTCAACACCTATTTTGAATTAAGTAAAAATGTGCAATATTAATGTTAAAGTACTCCCAAGATCCATTTTATATCTATTTAGTTCATATGTCTCATAATATAATAAAAATTATACAGATTTTGATATAAGAAAGGTTAGTTTAAACATCAGGTCTTGCTCATACTGGCTATGAAGCTAAAACAAGTTATCCATCTTGCCAAACTCAGTTTTGTATTTGTGACATAAAAGCAAAAAGAGTTATCTTTTAAATAAATTGTTCACTTAATGGATTAAATAACAAACTAAATACAAAACACAGCATGGTGCCTGGCCTCTAGGGAAAAAAATGTATGTGTATATATATATATATATGTGTGTGTGTGTGTGTATATTTTATGTGTGTGTGTGTGTATATATATATATATATATACACTAAATATGTACCTCCCTCATCACTTTGTAAAGACAAAGCTTTGGACTTAAACTTTCATTTCTTCTTTGATTCAACAAATACACATCAATCACCTTAACTATGCCAGGCACTGTGCTAGGTGCTACTACAATGGTAGACAAAAAGAGACACAGGTTTTACTTTAATTGAGGTTGTATTGGAATGAAAAATATTGATCTGTGTGACTGTGAGAAGTGTCTAGATGTTCTTTTGCTTCTATTTCTTCATCTATTAATAAGAGATAATGACTTTAATATCATTAGATTAAAATGAAATGAGACACCATATAAAAGTGATTTGTAAGTATTAAATATTTGTATTTACTATATATTATTTATATATATATACTACTATATGTATATGTGTTCTCAAAAGATAAATATTTAATGATATTTCCATATTAAAGTGAGAGGAAGAGGGAAAGCACTTGGTATTTTCCAAAAAATTTGAGGTGAGAAAACAAATATGTAATCA
>NW_012113697.1:7225146-7271257 GCF_000951035.1 Colobus angolensis palliatus
CTCCGCCTCCCGGGTTCACGCCATTCTCCTGCCTCAGCCTCCCGAGTAGCTGGGACTACAGGCGCCCGCCACGTCGCCCGGCTAGTTTTTTGTATTTTTAGTAGAGATGGGGTTTCTCCATGTTGGTCAGGCTGATCTCAAACTCCTGACCTCAGGTGATCCGCCTGCCTCCGCCTCCCAAAGTGCTGGGATTACAGACGTGAGCCACCGCGCCCGGCCAGCTGTTACCATTTTAAATGTTTTATTTAGATCAATTCTGTTCTCAACAGCTTCAGCTCCTACCCCTACACCTGGTACATGGTGATCACTCTGTAAATCTTTCCAGAATAAAGGGAAATGTATATATTTATGGTTAAAACTCACAAACAAGCAAACAAAATACATTTTAAGAACACATTTTAAAACTCATAAATGGCAAAATTTTAAAAAGAACATCCTATGTCAATTTATTTAAAGTTGTATAGTTAAGGAACAGAGATTTCCAGCGGTAATACTTTTGATCCGAAGTTATCCATTTAGCCTTGGCTATTTATCTACTCAGCAGAAATCCTGTAGATGATCCCTCAGCACAAGAATTCTCAGACTGATCCAACATTATGAAAGTGTCTACTTGTCAAAAGCATTGTCCCCTCATAGGTCAATAAATATGGAGCAGTATTGGTTTAGGAACATGATCGTTATTAGATTTCAGGGTAAAAACAGGTTATAAAGAGTAAATATACAATTAGTGAGAATTTTAAAATGCATTTATTTTAAAAGCAATTAAATAAACATTTGAAAAATACTATACAAATGCAATTCTGGAAATGTGCAAGGGTGCGAAGTATGTGCTATGCTCTCTATAGCACACGATTCTTATTAGTTTCTCTTATTAGTAGTTTACCCTGCATTATTATTATACTTTTTATGTAGGCTACAAAATGAAAGAAGATTCTCTCTGTTCATAGGTAATACAAAGTGTCCTTTATTATGTTTCATGAAGCCTGAAGAGCTTACATTTTACAAGCTATACAGTTTTATATAATCTTAATGAATCTAAATGTTCTTCCAGGGCTAATTGCTTAGTTTATAAATCGCAGGAATTTCTCTTTAATCATAGTTAGAAAAAATTATAGAAATAATGTTATCTCTATGAATATATGTTTACAAAACAAATAATTTCTGGTATCTAAAATTATCAGTGTTCTCTTTTATAATTACTTCAAACGTTATTATTAAATTTTAAAGAGATTATCAACTAATTTATAACTCTGTGCAACATCTCTTTAAGCAAATCTGAATTTTCTAACCTGGTAGGATGTCTTTAAAAATGATAATGTTAGTGGCAATGACATTAGTGGTAGCAGTAGTGATGGTGTTTGTGGTAGTCGTAGCTGTAGAAGTACCAAGCACATAAATTGCTTTTACCATATGTAAGTCAAGTACAAATGTTAACACATTTATTCTTTCTAATAATCCTTTAAGGTGGCATTCTGATCTTGATTTCACAAAGAAATTGAGCTTAAGCATATACTCCCAATCATAAAGTTAGGAATCAGTGAATCAGCATTCAAACACAAACAGTCTGATTGCAGATTGGGTTTTGAAACTCCGTAATAATGACTCTTTGTAGGCAACAATGGTAGCCAAGTAGTTATATTTAAGAGGCAGAGGGAGATCTATTTACAACTTGAAGAATCAGTTGATTCTGATTTCAGGCTGCACAGAAGCCTAATTAGCATATACCTCTATTGTAGTTGGATAAAATAATGTTGTAATTGGAAACATTATTATAAAAACATTACTGAGGCCCATAGTTTTTTAAAGAGTATTTTATTACTTGGATTTTAAACCTAAGAAATATTAGTCTTTACAAACATTTGCACGTGGTTAAAAACATCAACAATGGTATGCAGTTTAAGGACTTTTGCTTTCCAAATTTAAGAGTAAACACACTTCCTCAAGGACATGCTGATCAGATCAAACTACTGATATATACTTAAAATAAGTTAAATTTAACTATTAATGTAACATTAAGGTTACAGAATGAGAATATCTCTTCTTAACACAATTAATATTTAATAGTGCTGTATCACCAGGTAGAATGTCTTAATATCTAAAGCACAAGAAGCTTCTGAAATATTTAGAAATAATTTAGGAGATTAAGTAGGGGATTAATACACCATAGGAACATTTCCTTTATATAATATCAAATATCCTGCTAATTGGAAATTTTTTCATATTTTTTGAACTCTTCATTTTATCAAGACACGTAAAATGATATAATTTAAACAGATATGAATTAACTGACAAGAAAGAAAAAGAGTCAGTTCAATTATGTAAAAAAAAATTTCAGCCAACACTTAACTGTTTGAGTGCTGGCCTGAAGCTGAAGTTGGGGAGATTTGTAGTTGACAG
This sequence comes from Colobus angolensis palliatus, assembly GCF_000951035.1. Lineage (NCBI taxonomy): Eukaryota > Metazoa > Chordata > Mammalia > Primates > Cercopithecidae > Colobus > Colobus angolensis. Next base: position 7,227,544 of record NW_012113697.1, read on the forward strand.
AAGAGCAGATGAAACTTTAGAGACTCTCCACCCTGTTGTTTTGACCCCTACACCCAACTCAGCTGCAGTTGTTACAGCCTAGAGTCTATGCTTTTATTATCTCCTTGATAGGTAATTAGTAGGCAATATGGTATACGGTCTTGAGCAAATAAACAATGAATTCATAAGGAAAAATCTCAAGACATCTGAGAACCAGCAGCCCTATAAAAGAAAGACAGTAAACAAAATCACCTCTTGAAGCAAATCTGAATTTTCTAACCTGGTAGGATGTCTTTAATAAGAGCAGAGGAAAGAAGAATCATCAATGGAGTGGTCAAAGCAAGACTTTAAAGATATGGATATAAATATGTTCTAAAATATAAATAACATAATAGAAACCTGAAGGAAGAACAAGCTGCTATAAAAAAATTAGATATAGATTAAAAATGTAGTTAAATAAAATATTCAATAGATGGTTAAACATTAGGAAGAATATTGCTGAAGAAGCAATTTGTGATATAGAAGAATAATTATATAGTGATAAAAAGATTGCAGAAGTCTTTAATAAAGAAAGAACATAAAATATACATATGAAGACTAAACAAAAAAGAAGTGAAGATATGTGAAAGAAAGAGAAAAATGATAGGAGACATGAGATAAGGAATATTGGAAGATATAATGAGTCTGTTTTATAAAGATTAAAGAAAATAAATATATAAGAGTTCGATTGAAAAATATTATCAATAAGAATTTTAAAAAGTTGAAATTTTCAACCATTAAAGACAGAGAAGAAACAAATCATCAAAAAACAAAAATCAGATTATCATCAGAATTTTCAACCATATCATTAGATTCATGAATACAATGGAGTAATAATACACCCAAAACAAAAGAAAATAACATTTATCCTAGAAGTTCATATTCATTGAAAATATTATTTAAATTTGAGGGTAAAGATATTTGCAGGCCATGGATCTCCTTAAAGAACTCCTGAAAAATGTAGTCAAGAAAGAGGGAAAAGGAATACCAGAAAAAACAATGTGATCTGGCAAATAATTTGGTTATGTAAATAATTTAATAGAATGTATTTTAATTTAAATAAATAATAATAAAAAAGCATCCAGTAGTCCCTTCTTATCCACTTTTTCACTTTCCCCAGTTTCAGTTACCTGCAGTCAACTACGGTCCAAAAATATTAAATGGAAAATTCCAGAAATGAACAATTCATAAAATTTAAATAGCAAGCCATTCTGAGGAGCATAATAAATCTCACACCATCTGCCCCATCCTACCTGGGGCATAAATCATTCCTCTGTCCAGAGAATCCACACTGAAATCTATGCTGTATACACTACCTGCCAGTTAATCACTTAGCAGCCATTTTGGTTATCAGATCTACAGCTGTTGCAGTATGGCAGTGCTGCTGTTCAAAGAACACTTATTTTACTTATCCAGCCCCCAGGTGAATGAGAAGTGATGCTGGCAATTTGAATATGCAGAAGAGAAGCCATAAAGTGCTTCCTTTAAGTAAAAAAGTGAAAGTTCTTGACTTAATCCAGAAAGAAAAAGAATTGTGTGCTGAGGTTGCTAAGACTTATGGTAAGAACAAATTTATCTGTGAAATTTTGAAGAAGAATAAAGAAATTAAGACATGGCATGTATGGGGTTTGGTACTATCTGTGGTTTCAGGCATCCACTGAGGGTCTTGGAATGTATCCCCCGTGGATATAGGGTAACTACTGTATTTATGAGAACCAGAAACTGATGCTCCATAATATATTAACATGGCATTAGAGTCAAGAAGGGTTAAGGAATTGAAGAGAGACATAGCACATTAAGTTTCCTATGTTATTAGGGTAAGAGGCAAGTAGTGTGGAGAAGCCCTATGTTTCACTTCTGGTTAGAATGGAGTTAAGTTGTATTGGACTAATCCTCCTGATTATTATGAATATTAACTCTGACAGGGTATCTTAAAAAGCAAATGTTCAAGGCCCTGGAGAGTAACCAAAGCAGGTAGAACCTGAAAGGGATATGACCCTTGAGAAACGAGAAGGATACTTGGTAACACCAGCTTTTTACCAAAGAAAACCCTCCAGTTCTCTGTGTGAACAAGAGAGACAGCTCAAGCAGAAAACAACAATTTCACTTCAAGGAAGAGTCAGAGATTGAAATGTGAGGATGCAAGACTGAATGGAAATTAAAAAGGGGGTAATCCTGAAAAGAATGGAGACTCAAAATGTGCATAAAGCTTCATTTCAATCCTTGATTGACTCCTCAATTGCAATGCCAGAGTGAGTTTCCTAGGATCTAAGTGGAAAGCAATAGCCAGAAGGCTGCAAGAGCTGCTTTCCTGGTTCTGGGAAACAAAGATTGTAATTGAAGACTTAAGTAGTAGGAGAAATCCCCAAAGTGTCATACCTTATCAGAAAGACAATATCCTAGGAAAAGCAGCTATGCTTCAAGATAAAGGGCAGAACTAAATAAATCTGTCCTGAAAAGCCTGAAACAAGTTTCTAAGGAAACAGGCCAATCTGAAGGAATTTAACAGTCTCAGCTTCACAGGAAGAAAACAATTCAGAGTATCTGTAATGTATTTTCACCAATGACAAGTGTATAAATTTTAAGGTTACTATTAATTTAAAAAATTACTACACAACCAAAAAGGTAAGAACATATTAACCACAATATGAGAGAAAAACAAGAAACAAAAAGAAGTTACTAGGAACAAAGTGACAGTGAAAAGATATTAGAATAAGACAGAGGGACAAAAATGGCTATCATAAATATTTTAAATAATCTACAAAAAAATAAGATAAATAGAAATGATGAAGAAACGGGTCATTTCAACAGACACACAGAAATTCTGAAAAAGAGTGAGATAGTATTCTGAAACTAAAAAATAAATATCTAAAATAAAAGATTCATTCAATAAAACTACTTCTGATTATAAAGGAGTCACTGGTATCACACTTAAATTCCTACCATACAATATGCTCACACACACACACACACACACACACATACATAACTTTTTTTCAGATAGCACAGAAATGTGCCTCAGAAAATAATGGGGGAAAAAAGGTGAGTCTAAAGTCTTCCCATCTTTTTGCCTAAAGATAATTCCCAAACCACACAGCAACCATGACATCCCAAACAACAGAGAGGTCTCTGTGAATTGAAGGAGAAAAGAGTTAATATTGAGGAGGTCAACATGGCTGGTAACAATTAATTATTTTGACAGTTTCAGGGTTCATTTTTTAAACCAAGGGCAACCATTAAAAAATAAATAATTAGTCGGGCGTGGTGGCTCATGCCCATAATCTCACACTTTGGGAGACCAAGGTGGTCAGATTGCTTGAGCCCATGAGTTTGAGACCAGCCTGAGCAATATGGAGAAACCTCATCTGTACAAAATATACAAAAATTAGACAGGCATGGCCATGCATGCCTGTAGTCCCAGCTGCTTGGGAGGCTGAGGTAGCAGGATCACCTGAGCCTGAGAATTTGAGGGTGCAGTGAGCTGCACTTGTGCCATTGCACTTCAGCCTAAACGACAGAGTGAGACCCTGTGTCCAAACATAAAAATAAAAATAAATAAATAAATACAAATAAAGAGATACAGATAACAATCAAAGAATGGAGATAAATGGAACGTTGGTAAATGCACAATTTTGTCTAACTGTATTAGTAATCAAATATACCAATTAAAAACAGAAATAGTCACAGAGTAGATCACAAAACAACAAGACCCAACTGCATGTTGTCTACAAGAAATTCACTTTGAATGTGTATATATATATATGTGTGTGTGTGTGTGTATATACATATATATATTTGTGGTAGTCATAGTTGTAGAAGTACCTAGCACATAAATTGCTTTTACCATATGTAAGTCAAGTACAAATGTTAATACATTTATTCCTTCTAATAATCCTTTAAAGTGGCATTCTGATCTTGATTTCACAAAGAAACTGAGCTTAAGTGTATACTCCCAATCATAAAGTTAGGAATCAGTGAATCAGCATTCAAACACAGAGAGTCTGATTGTAGATTGGGTTTTGAAACTCCGCAATAATGACTCTTTGTAGGCAACAATGGTAGCCAAATAGTTACAGTTAAGAGGCAGAGGGAGATCTGTTTACAACTTGAAGAACTGGTTGATTCTGATTCCAGTCTGTACAGAAGCCTAATTAATATACACCTCTATTATAGTTGGATAAAATAATGTTGTAATTGGCAACATTATTATAGAAACATTACTGAGGCCCACAGTTTCTTACATAGTATTTTATGGCTTGGATATTAAACATAAGAATTACTGGTCATTACAAACATTGCACATGGTTAAAAACATCAATAATCATAACAGTTTAAGGACTTTTGCTTTCCAAATTAAAGAATAAACACACTTCCTCAAGGACATACTGCTCAGATTAGACTATTCCTATGTACTTAAAATAAGTTAAATTTAACCATTCATATAATATTAAGATAACAGAATGAGAATATTTCCTCTCAATACTATTAATATTTAATATATGCTATATAGATATATTAAATGTAAATGAATAAAGATATGCCATACCAACACTAATCAAATTAAAGCAGGAAAGCTGTATACATTTCAGACAGAGCAGACTTTAGAGCAAGGAAAGGAACCCAGAATAAAGCAGGGCATTATATAATGACAAAAAAGTCAATCTTCCTAGAAGACATAAAGATCCTCACTGTGTATACACTTAACAACACAGCATCAAAATAAATGAGGCAAAAATTAGTAGGACAGAAGAACAGTAAAGAGAAATAGATGAATTAACTATTACAGTTGGAGAATTTAACACCTTTTTTTTAATCAGCAATGGACAGATCCAGCACATAGATAATCAGTAAGAACATAATTGAAGTCAACAATATCATCAATCAACTGGATATAATAGATATCTATAGACTTCATCCAATATCAGCAGATTATACATTCTTCTGCAGCTAACATATAACATTCATCAAGATAGATCACATATTCTAGGCCAGAAAACACTTTAAAAAATGTAGAAGAAAAGAATTCATAGTATGACTGCTGTCACACACAATGAGATTAAATTAGAAATCAATAACAGATAGTTGAAAATTATAAAAATATTTGGAGATTAAACAACACATTTTTAATTAACATATAGGTAAAAGCCAAAAAACAGGAGAGATTTTAAAATATTCTGAAATTTGTGAAAATGAAAATCCTCTAAGAAGTGCTTAGAGGAAAATATGTAACATTGAATGCATATATTAGAAGAGGAAAGACTTAAAGTTAATAAGCTAAGCTTATATCTTAGGAAAATAGAAAAAGAATAGCAAGTTAGACACAAAGTGAGCAGAAGAAAAGAAATAATAATTATTAGAACAGAAACACATAAAATTGAAAACAAGAAAACTAATAGAAAAAAATCAACAAAAGCAAAAGCTGGTTATTTGAAAAGATCAATAAAATTAATAGCCTTCTAGCCAGATCAAGAAAAAAAGACAACACAAAGTACTAATATCTGAAATTAAAGAGGGACCTTCAATTCATATCTCATGAACATTAAAAGGATAAAAAATAAATGTTATAAAAACTCTATGTCCACAAGTTTGATAATGAAGAAGAAATTGCCCGATTTATTGAAACACACAACTGTCAAAACTCATGCAAAAAGAAACACACGATCTTCATAGGTTTGTATCTATTAAAGAAACAGAATCAACAATTAATAATCTTCTAAAACAACATCGGACCCAGACCCAGGCAACTTACCCTGGTAAATTCTACTGAACGTTTAAGGAAGAAATTATATCAATTCTCTACAATCTTTTCCAGAACATATAAGGATGGAGAACACTTCCTAACTCATTCTATTAAGCCAGCATCATTATTACCCAAATAACAAAACTAGACAAAGATATTACTAAAATAGCTATAGAACAATCACTTTCAGAAACAAAGATGCAAAAATCCTCAACAAAATATTAATAAATCATATTCAACAATATATAAACAGAATTATACAAAATGACCAAGTTGGATATATCACAGATATGCAAAGATAGTTCAACATTCAAAAATCAACTAATGCAATCCATCGTAACAAGAGACTAAAGAATAATATCAGATAATCATGTCAGTGATGCAGACAAGCACTCAACAGAATCCAACACTGATTCATGATCAAAACTCTCAGGAAATGAGAAATGCAGGCAAACTTCCTCAATTTGACAAAGAACATATTCAAAATAACTACAGGCAATGTTATATGTAACAGTGAGAAACTTAAACCTTTCTGCTAAGATAAGGAACAAAGTAAGACTTCTCTTCTCACCAAGTTTTTTTCCCCCAACATTATACTGAAAGTCCTAACTAATGGAATAAAGCAAGAGAAGAAATTAAAATATATACAGACAGAGAAGAAAGGAAAAACAGTTTGTTTTTTTTTTGCATTTGACATGATTCCCTATTAAGAAAAATTTTAAAGGATCAACAAAAAACTCCTGGAATTAATATGCAATTATTGCAAAGTTAGGAAACAAAATTAATATACAAAAATCAACTGCTTTCCTATACCCCAGCAATGAACAAGTGGAATTTAAAATGAAAAACACATTACCATTTACATTTGCATCCCCCAAAATGAAATGCTTAGTCATAAATCTGACAAAGTATGTACAAGATTTATATGAGGAAACTACAAAAATGTAATGAAAGATTTTTAAGATAAATAAATGAAGTGAAACTTCATGTTAATGAGTAGGAAAACTTGATATTATCAAGACATCAGTACCTCCCAACTTGATCTATAGAGTCAAAGCAATCCCAGTTAAAATCCCAAGGTATTTTGTGGATATCAGCACATTGATTTTCAAGTTTATATCACAAGATAAAAGACCAGAATAGTCTCAATATTGAAGGAAGACAAAGTTAGAGGAAAGACTATCTGATTTAAAGACTTCCTATAAGGTTACAGTAATCATGACAGTGCTGTATTGGAAAAAATAATAGACAGATTGGTAGAACAGAATAAAGAACTCAGAAATAAACCCACATAAGTATAGTCAACTAATATGGGACAAAAAAGCAAAGGCAATACAGTGTTAAAAAAGTATTTTCAACAAATGGTGCTGGAAAAACTTCACATCTATATGTAAAAAAGTAAATAAATATAGACACAAACCTTACACCCTTCACAAATTTTAACTCAAAATGGATCACAGATTTAAGTGTACAATGAAAAACTACAAAGCTCCTATAAGATAATAAAGTCAATAACCTAAATGACCTTGAGTATGGCAATGACTTTTCAGATACAACACAAAAGGCACAATTCATGAAAGAAATGATTGTTAAACTGAACTTCATTAAAATTAAAAACTTCTGTTCTGTTAAAGATACCATCAAAAGCATGAAACATAAGCCACAGGCTGGGAGAAAAATCTTTGCAGAAAACATCTAATAAAGGACTGTTATCCAAAATATACAAATAATTTTTAAACTCAACAATGAGAAAACAACCTGTTTAAAAAATTGGCAAAAGGTCTTAACAGACACCTCATGAAAGAAGATAAGCAAATGAAAAGTAAGTATATGAAATGATGTTTAACATCTTATATTACGTAATTGAAAAGTAAAAAAAACAATGGAGGGGCCAAGATGGCTGAGTAGAAGCATCTGAGGTCCTTGGCTCTCACGGAGAAGAATGAAAATGATGTGTGAATTCAACACTTTCAACTGAAATGTCCAGGTTCTCACAGTGAGACTGACTAGACAGATGGCTCGACCCACAAAGAAAGTATGGTGGGGCGATGGCTACCCAGGAGTGGTGTTGGGCCAAAGGAACCCTCACCACCAGTCAAGGAAAGTGGTGAGGGATTGTGCAGCCCCGCCTGAGAAACCATGCTTCTCCCTTGGATCTTTGCAACCCGTGGATCAGGAGAACACTTATGAGCCCACAACATCAGGACCTTGAGTTCAATACACAAAGATGGATGGGATCTCAGCAGAGCAGTCACTCAGGATCATACAGAGACACAGGAGTTTTACAATCTCTGGCCCTGGGAATCCTGGCAAGGCAGGAGATCTATTTGTATATTCCCCTAGAAAGGAGTCTGAATCCAGAAAGCCAGCCTAGACTTCATTGTCCATATCACCATCAGCATTTTGGTCAAAGCCATTCAACAGGTGTCTAGGAAGTTCCAAACTTTCCCATATTTTTTTATCTTCTTCTGAGCCTTCCAAACTGCTCTAACCTCCACCTGTTACCCAGTTCAAAAGTCACTTTTACATTTTGGGGTATCTTTACAGCAGCACCACACTCTCTGTGGTAGCAATTTACTGTATTAGTCCATTCTCATGCTGCTATGAAGAAATACCGCAAACTGGGTAATGTGTAAAGGAAAGAGGTTTAATTGACTCACAGTTCTGCATGTCTGGGGAGGCCTCAGGAAACTTACAACCATGGCAGAAGGGTACGCAAACACATTCTTCTTCACCTGGAACAGGAGAGAGAATAATGAAAGTGAAGCAAGGGGAAAGCCCCTTATAAAACCATCAAATCTCATGAGAACCCAATCACTATCACAAGAATAGCATGAGGAAACTGCACTCATGATTCAATCACCTCCCACTGGGTCCCTCCCATGACACATGGGGATTATGGAAACTATAATTCCACATGAGATTTTGGTGGGGACACAGCCAAACCTATCAAAACACAATCTACATATAGATATAGATATAGATATAGATATAGATATAGATATAGATAATAAAAATCAAATAGACAAAACAATTTATACTCATTGGGGTAGAAACTAGAAACAAAGCAGACAAGAGTTGTAAGATATTCTTATGAACCTATCAATCTGGATGAAATCTAGAAAAAATAAACTTGGTTTTTATTAAGAGTAATAAGAAATCAAAATTTCCCTAATGTACAAATTTTATGCTCTGACTCAACAGAAATTATTCTCGGACACATCAATTCCAAGATGAGGCTACAGAATTTACTTGTGTACTTTTATATGTAAAATACGTTTTGATTTTCATAAGAGAAATGGGGAAAATTAAAAGTATTATTTAAAATGAGAGTTGAGCCACTTGGACTCATTTTACCATGTGTTTCCTGAAGATAGGGACCATAATTTGTACATCTCTGTGGCCCTAGTGTCTAGCTTAGTAAAATCTGGCACACAGGGATACTAATGAGATAGTTATTAAATGAATAAATGAATGCAGTAAAGTCACATGGATGGATGGATAGATGGTTGGGTGGATGGATACCATTTATAAATATAACATTACATGATTAGGAAAAATGTCTGCTTTTTACTTAAACATATCTATTCAAATAAGATGTTAATGCTCCTATGAGATGAAGTTTTCTACATTTAGGTAAATGAATAGATTATAATCTGTTACAAGTGTGTGCTGTCAATTTAGGGAATCATCCTGATGTTCAGGCATATCCTCCCTCTTCCCCTAGCTGAGCTCTTATTTTATTATTTTCTTCTTCCTTTCTTAGATTTGCTTTTTTTAGTTTTCACCATTCTTGCTTATTTATGTTCAGTATTTTTTGCTTCCTTATAGATAAGTATACAGAAAAATTTTTTAAATCCCCTCTCAGTATTTCCTTAACCAGATCCCCAAACTTTAACATTTAGTACTTTCATTGTCCTTAAGTGCCAAGGACTATGTGTTGGTAAGTGATAGCTCTTATCCAACTTACAGGTACTGGACTAGCTGTTAGCCATTTTTGGATAGGACTCTTGTAGGAAGTTAATACTTGCCTTTCCAGGTTCAGAATTGTGAGAGAGATCGAGACAGGGAGATCAAGAGAAGATGCATATCAACAGTGAAACACTGGAGATCCTAATGCCATCGCTATTACAATTAACTCTCATTGGAGACACAGCTTTGACTATTTGGTCAGATGGCTTGCTAATGTATTTTCTCAAATTACACAGATTTACTCAATGGAATATTGTATATTTGGGAATCTGTAGGTCTCTCCACAGAAACAGGTCTTGCTCCACTGAGCCTCCCACACAGTGAGTAGCAGCACAGAGTACCTTTTCTGCAGGTAATTATTCCCAGAAAAAAGGAGGAAAAAGCTAAGTTAAGTATATACATCCATTTTTTTCAGCCTTGCCACAGAAATGTATGAAATACAGATAGAGTCAGAGGTAGTACCCAATGCCTGATAAAAGTCACTTCGGAGAGAAATAAAGGAGAGAAATAAAGTCTAGAGGGAAGGAGGTTCACACTTACTAGTGAAATAATATTCAAAGCATTTTGATTTCCTATCATAAATAATGAATTTAAGATTATTATGTCTTCTACAATGAGGCATTAATCCATATTTCCAGATAAACAACAATTAAAAAATAGAAATAAAGGTCAGATTAAATGGTATTCTTAGCTATCCAGTTCCTTTAGCTTCCAAAAACCAGTCATCTGAAACAGAAACTATCTATAATCAGAAAAGTTCTGGATGGCTAGAGAGCAAAAGTATACTGCATTAATCCAGCAATTAAATTAATTGAGTCCTGAATATGTCAGATTGCTTGCTTTGCCAAAAGCAAGTCTCTGTCTTAATCAGGAACATAATTTAGTCAGGTGTCTGGGTGAGAATGGGTAATGATTTTATGCAAAGTAAGTGAAATTTAGCAAGATTGGTTCAGGCGCAGATAAAATATTTTTTTTTTTCCTGTCTATTGTTAGGTCTTTTTCTTAAAAGAGGTAAAATAATAAAATATAACAGTGGAATTTACATCTTTATTTTTTAGCTATTCTATCCTCAGGTACTTACATAACATAAATAGAGTGGTTGTCATTTTCAGCATTATATAAAGATTTTGAAATAACAAAAACCTAGCTGAGATGTGGCCTTTGGGGAACTTCACTTCACTTTAGCTTCCCGAACTCTTAAATTAAATTAAACATAGCTACCATTATGTAATTGACATGAGAATTCAACGAGATTTAAAAACATTGCATCTATTCTTGGTACGAAAATTGCTCAGCAATGGAGCAAGATAGTACGGTATGGTATAGACAAAGTCTCGACTAGGAGCCAAAGTCCCAAGTTCACACCCTAGTTCTTTTCCTTTCTGAAGATGTCACTTTAGGAAATTCACTTAATTTGCCTGGCCAAATGCATAATCATAAAATGCATTTGGTTACTCTGATAACAGCGGCAGATAAAAATATCTTTCGTTATGGTATTCTATGGTTATAAGCTAAAACAATATTCACTACAATCTAAGACATCTTATTTTCATTTTTTTGTCATTTTCTTAAAACCATGGTGCTTCACTTATGATTATTTGCTGTTCTTAATCTATTTTTTCATTGTATGTCATATTTGTCCAGAGTAGAATTCTAGAATTTTGTAAAGGAAGATCTCATCTTCCAAGGAGTGAAAATTATGGTGGGCACTTGAAGACTTCACAAAGAGCAAAAGTAAGAATTAGTTAAAGCTGGCCCCTTGGATGTTCCCACCTGGATATATTTGGATAAAATAAAGTTTATTCATTCATAAGATGTAGAATGGATCCTAACTTGAAAACCCTTCAGCCACACAAATTGAGGAAAAAGATTTCGGTGGTTCAGGAAACTGGGTTAAGAAATTTGTTTAACAAGGTTGTATTTCAAATTCTGGATCTAGAAGTACAGAATTCACAACCTGCACAATATCTAATTAAAATGAACAAAACTTATGCAAGTATTCTGACTGCAAATGATGCTTTAGTAGAGTTGTGTCTGAGGAGTTGTATTAATCTGTTTTCATGCTGTTGATAAAGACATATCCAAGATAAGGAAGAAAAAGAGGTTTAATGGACTTAGAGTTCCACATGGCTGGGGAGGCCTGACAATCATGGTGGAAGGCAAGGAGGAGCAAGTCACATTGTACATGGATGGTGACAGCCGAGAGAGAGCTTATGCAGGGAAACTCCCATTTTTAAAACCATCAGATCTCCTGCGATGTATTCACTATTACAAGAACAGCATGGGAAAGATGCGCTCCCTTGATTCAATTATCTCCCACTGGGTCCCTCTCACAACATGTGGGAATCAGGGGAGCTACAAGATGAGATTTGGGTGGGGACACAGAGCCAAACTACATCAGGAGTCAACCAGAATTTATCCGTGCATACCTACCCCACTTGTAGGCAACCTCAGCAATAAAAATATAAACCAGGATCACAGAAGTAAAACATGAAATTCTCTGATAATGCAAATATCTATGACCTAAAATACATGGTCTAATGCCTTCACATCTGGAGAGCGCCTTTTGGAAAGCTTTTACTTAAGGCCTACACTCTGTATTTTAAACCCAAAATTACCAAATGTGGTTATCTAAAATTCAAGATTAGAAATGGAGTCACTAAACAATAGCGCAAAGGAACTGTGAAAACCAGGTATACTGATTGAGTGCCATAAAATAATCAAGAAAGAGAGAGAAGAAAGAGTTTTGATTAAGTATATGAGTTATAAAATCATAACAGTCTGTTGCCATTTGTGTAAAGCTAATCAGCCTCTGTCTCAGTGTTAAATAGTCTGAGAGATAATCTTTGTAATAAATATGGACCTGAATAATCATCGAATTTTAAATTATGATTATTATACTCTGTCCCAAAGTCCCTTAAAATATCTATATGAAATTTCAAACTCTACTTAAATTTTTGTAATGTAGAACCTAAAAACAAATCATACCTTTTATGGGAAGAGGTTTCCCTTAAGTGAAATGCTTCATTTCAATGTAAGTTCAGAGAAGTAAGCCATTATTTCATTCTAGACTTGACTAAACATCAAGCTTTTCAATTCTACAAAATTAACCATCAGAATTTTAAATGCATTGAATTCCATGTTGCCTTAAGACAAATAAACATTTGCTTTACTTGTCTGATTAATTGTCTGTCTTCACCACAAGCAGGATGGCAATTTTTGTCTCCATTGTTTACTGTTTTATCCACAAGACCTAAATTCATAAATTCATGCTGGCACATAGTAAGTGTACAATAATTTCTTCTTTTGGTTTCTCATTCCTCAACAAAAAAAGAGCATAAAAGACAGATCTTGTGATATCTATCTGCTAACACTTTATTAACTCCACATCATCTCTATTTAAGCCTCTATTTTTAATTCACTCATAGCAAACTTCTTCAATTAGCAATCCATTTCATTAAAAACTAATAAAATATTAATAACTAATGACTAATATAAATAGAACAAATAGTAATGCAACTAATTCTGATGGGTTTTCTAAAATGTTAAATAAAATCAAATATTTCTCTGTATATATATATATGGTAACTTTGTTTAAATTTAAATAGAACAAATAGTAATACAACTAATTCTGATGGTTTTTCTAAAATGTTAAATAAAATCAATTATTTCTCTCTGTGTATATATATATATATATATGTATATATATATGGTAACTTTGTTTAAATTTATTTTTTTCTTTGTCTTGTTTTGTCTTTCTTCCCCCTTAACATTTAAAAAATTAACTAGCTTTTCTCACTCTATAGCTAAATAAAACAATAAATAGATTGATAGATATGATTTTAAACCTACTGACTGTACATGAGTTTCTTTATACAAAACACATGTGCATACAAACACCCTACATGAATTATATATAATTTTGTGCTACTTTATAAGAAACAAAAAAGGTGCAGTCGTCGATGAACTTATGTTATGTGTCAAAAGTTGTATGGTAACTTTTATTAGGAGCATTAGGAAACTAATACGGAAATGTTGTGGAAATTAAGTAAGATAACTGATAGATAACTTGGCATATAAAAGAGAATGAATAAGTAACAATTAGTATTTTAACTATGCTTTATTTTCTTTGGCTACTAGAACATTATTAAATCAACTGCTTTTTTTTTTTTGACTACAGTTCGGTAGGATAGAAGTCTGACGTGGATATCACTGAAGTAAAATCAAGATGTTCTCAGGGCTACATTCCTTCTGGAAGCTCTAAGGGTGACTCTGTTTTCCTGTGCTTGCCAATTTCTAGAAGTTACCCACAATTCCTGGCTTGTGGTCCCCTTCTTCCATCATCAAAACTTGCAACTTTGCATTTCTTGGACCATTTTTCTGCAGTTCATTTCCTTCTGATTCTCTCATGCTGCCTTCTTATGAATCATTATGAAAACAAATCTTTCTTTGTAAGTTCATTTTGCTCTAGGACCTTTGTGACTACACTGGGTCCAACTGTAAAATCGAGGCTACTCCCCTCATTTTAAGGTCAGCTGATTAGCAAACGTAATTCAATTTGCTACCTTTTAATTCATCTTTGCCATGTAACCTAACATACAGATTCTGGGAGAATAGGACATGGATATCTTTGAGGGTTATTATATCACCTACCACAACCCCTCTGAGGTGTGTACAATTATCCTAATTTGCAGTGAGACTGTATTTTAGCATATTGCTTCAGGATAAGGCACTAGGTATTTAGTTTCTTGGTGCTCTTATGATTCAGCATTGTGCACATTGAAAGTATACCATAAATATTAACTGACAAAAGGTAGTTACACAATAGTTGTTTAAGATATCAAAAAAAGAAGTACAAGTGTCAGTTCACACTTTGGCCACAATCAAAGCCTATTTTACTGTCAGATACTAACACTATTCATTATAATTAAACTACTATTCTTTGAAAAGAGGTACAAGACCAAACCATTGGTCCCATCAGTCTTGGCAGGTATCACATTCTCACTAGGGAAGTCTGAAGTCCACTCTCACGTATCATTTTAATATTTATCATGGAAAGAATATGAAAGTTAGAATTGAATGGATCTAGGCTTAAAACATCTACCCCTTGCTAGAAAGGCAGCTTTGGACAAGTGATGTATGGTAACTTCATTAATGCAGTGGAGGTAACAATTCCTTCCTTGTAGCAATTTTGTGACTAATAAGATATTATGGATATAAAGCACCCACCACAAAGATTGACAGGTGGTAATTACCTACTTACACTTTTAACTTTACTTATTAAATGCATCTTGACCGGTACCTTTAATTTGTGGATTTTCTGTTTATTACCCATGTGTCCTAGAATAAGCCACATGACCACTTTGATTTTCAGTTTCCTTGTCTGTAAAACAGGACCTTAAAAAATTGATCTGCCTTGAGAATTAAATAAAATCCTGAATGTGAAAGGACTTGTAAACTGTTAAAAGCCAAAATTAGTAAGTTATTTTGGCACAATTTACTGGTTTAAAGTTCAAGAATTCTTAAATTTTAAATGGTTATCAGTGTTCCATATATCAGAATACCAAGGGTCAATAAGCTGTCTCATTTTCAATTCCGACATTGCAGAACTATTAAAGCAAAACCTAAATGTTTCCAAGCCAAAATTCAGAAGTTTTTCCCCAGGCTTCTAACACCAATTGTCCTCCTATGTAATACACTCTAACAACAACAAAAAAAAAATTCTAGGAACTGTTCTCCGAGCACATGTCTGCAATTTTAAACAGACTCACGCTGCCATCTGCTCCTTCTGATAAGAGACTCATCTGTCTGCTAAGAAGGTAGCGAAAAAGCTCACTAAGAAAGAATAATGCAACTCTGCAACCTCTACAGCCTCGCTGGGTGGCTCATGGACATGCACCAACTAATTAGGGGTCAAACCAACATTTTTAGGATGTTATTTGGATAGGATTTGAATTCACTGTGACTGCACTCTAAACAGCACTACATTCAGCTACTGGTGTAATTTGGACAATGAGTCCAGCATCTGCTACCTTTCAGCAGCAAGGCATAATGAGAGAAGTGTGATTAAGGGAATTCACCTATCTCAATGGTTTTTATGATTTTAGAAAGCTGAAATGAGAGTTGTTCTCACATAGACAAGGGAATACGTGTATGTATGTTTGTGTGTATGATGCAAGAATAACTATAACAGGGTAGCTTTCTCATATTAAGAAATACTCTAAAATTAAATGCATTTGAAACAATCCAAATATATAGTCTTATTCAACTTTAAAAATCCAGCAGGACTTTAATTATTAACAAGGCTATTAAACTATATAACCTATACAATTTATATTATGTCAACAGTGGTTTCATTGTTAGAAAGCAAATTGAAGCCATATATATTTACCCAAATATATATGCCTATATATGCACAGAAAATTCCTGAGGGTATATGCATAAAAATGTTACTAACACATACCTCTGGAAATTGGAATAAAAGTTTGGTTGTTGGGAAAGATTGGACAGGAGAAATTTTAACTTTCACTTTTTACAAATTACCTTCCTGTACACTGATTCTTTTAAACTCTTTAAACTATATTACTTTATACAATTAAAGAACACTCACCTAATCAACAAAAGAGAATTGGAGATTAAATTCTAATTTGATTTAATCAATCTAATTTTAAAGTAATTTTGAAGTTGGAATCAGGAAACCAAGCTAATTCTCTCTCTTCTTTTGACAGTACTACAATTGATATTGCGTTAGTTCAACGAAATAATCTTCCTTTCTCATCAGTGAAATTGGAATAATATAATCAGATCTAGTCCACTTTTCAGAAATGTGTTATAGCTAAAATTAAATTAACTATGGTATACTGTATTATGAATGTTATTATACCAATAAACTGTGGTCATAAATCTAGCTCCCAAGTGACTGAGGCAATTATGTATATATTCAGATGAAATTGTCTACTTGCCTGAATAATTCAGATAATGCTAGCAACTAAACCAGCTATTCATTCAAAATACAAAAATAATCATTTTAAATGAATGATATATGCTGACATTATTTATACTTTATAATAACTATTTCATAAGATTTTAGGACAAAACATAACTGATGTTTGATTTTATTATTATTCAAAATTTCACATTTGACATTTATTCTACTTGGCACTCTTTTTTAACTCGGAAAAGACTAACAAAGAGAGAGGATAAGAATACACACTAGGCCCTTGACTTTTATCCATATTTTACTCTGTTTTTTACCCTTAGGAGAAAAAAGTCCTAATTCTTAATTTGTCTTTGTGAAAGTATTCCAACATGGCCTTCCAGATGAATGGGAAAGTGGTCTACAAACTTCAGAGTTTCAGAGGAGGATACAGCTTCCCATTGATATGGTTTGGCTCTGTGTCCCCACCCAAATCTCATCTTGAATTGTAATCCCCACCAAGTCCCTCCACTTGTCAAAGGAGGGACTTGGTGGGAGGTGATTGGATTATGGGGGCGGTTTCCCACATGCTGTTCTTGTGGTAGTGAGTTCTCATGACCTCTGATGGGTTGTTTGTTTGTTTTGAGATGGCGTTTCACTCTTGTTGCCCAGGCTCGAGTGCAGTGGTGTGCTCTCAGCTCACTGTAACCTCTGCCTCCCAGGTTCAAGCAATTCTCCTGCCTCAGCCTCCTGAGTAGCTGGGATTATAGGCACCCGCCATCATGCCCAGCTAATTTTTTGTATTTTTAGTAGAGATGGGGTTTCACCATTTTGGCCAGGCTGGTCTCGAACTCCTGACCTCAAGTGATCTGCCCACCTCGGGCTCCCAAAGTGCTGGGATTACTGGTGTGAACTGATGGTTGAAAAGTGTGTGGCCAAGATCTGATGGCTGAAAACTGTGTGGCTTCCTTCCTGCTCTCTTTCTCCTGCCACCTTGTGAAAAAGGTGCTTGCTTCTCCTTCACCTTCTGCTATGATTATAAGTTTCCGGAGGCCTCCCCAGCCACGCAGAACTGCCAGCCAGTTAAACCTCTTTTCTTTAAAAATTACCCAGTCTCAGGGAGTATCTTTACAGCAGTGTGACAATGAACTAATACACCCATTTTGTCCTTTTCTTCCCCTTTAATTTTATTATCCAACTAATTTTCAGGCTGTCATGGGAATAAAAAAGGGCACAAATGAATGAATGAATAAATCAAAGAATCCACCAATCCATGAAGCTTTGGCTTCATGGCCTCAGCTACAGAGAAACAAAGAAAAGAGATATTTATTTGTTTCAAGGTAGAGAAAGATACGGAGTAAATGTGGCTAACAGAGACAATTCTCATGAATTTTGTAGGGTCTATGATCACCTGGGGTTTTGTGAAAACTTAAATCCTATTCACCATATAATAAGTATGCTTCTGCTGAAGCAAGTGGTAGATGTACATACACACACACATACACACACACACATGCATACACATATTTTAAAATCTTAAATTTCTATATTATAGTAGATGTGTTATAAAGATAAAAGAGAGTCATAATATTGCTAGCTGATTGTATGTATACTATAGCTGGATTGTTTTATGCTTTGGTGAAAATGTCAAAATGGAATAATGGAAACAATAATCACAAAAATGTCCCATGCAGGGGAAAGGGTTCCTCTTCTTTGCACGGGCTTTTTTTTTTCTCCAGCCAATGACAATCTAATAACAAGCTAATAGCTAACATATTTCTAATACCTCTCCCCAAACAAGGTCTCAGAATTTTGTAGCTATTATTTCACAAATCTCCAGATTGCTGTGAGCTTTGAAGAAACTATGTATTGTTATATTCACTTTCTTTACCAGAATCAAGACACAAAGAAGGAAAATATATATTCCAAGAAAAACAGCAAGATGACTAGAGGACTTAAACTTCATCTCACAGAGTCTGTGATTTTGTTTGTTAGTTTAGGATTTGTTTTCACATGATATTCAGATAGTTCCCGAAATTTGTAGAACGATAGCATCAGTATTACCTGGGAATCTACTAGAAATTAGAGTCTGAACCAGACCTGCTGAATTATCACCTGCATTTTACCAAAATATCCAAATGACTTGTATGCTCACTGAAGTTTGGGAAGTAAGGAACTATTATATATAAAAGGCCTAACAACGTTTTAAAAAATTCTCCTTACACATATATGTAGCAGACACAGAGTTGTTATTTACCAAATTAAGTTCTCTTTTTTCTAAGCACTTGGAGAGATTACCTTCTCTCTTGTAGTTAGGCGTGACTATGTGATAGAGTTCTGGCCATTTATAACGGGCGCCAGTGATAAAGGCTCCCTTTAGTCTTAGCTCACGTGACCCTGTGCTCTATATCTCTCTCATTCTTATCTCAATGTACAGAGTGACTGGGGAAGTAAGGCACTAAAGTTAGCAGAACCTCCACCAGCCTAGATCCCTAAACAACCATGTGGAGTAGAGGCCCTTTCCACACCTACCTCCAGAAGCCTTGGACTATGTGTGAGTGAGAATAAAAATTACCTTGTATTGGCCGGGCGCGGTGGCTCATGCCTGTAATTCCAGCACTTTAGGAGACCGAGGTGGGTGGGTCATGAGGTCAGGAGATGGAGACCATCCTGGCTAACAGTGTGAAACCCCGTCTCTACTAAAAATACAAAAAATTAGCCTGGCGCTGTGGCGGGCGCCGGTAGTCCCAGCTACCCCGGAGGCTGCCGCAGGAGAATGGCGTGAACCCGGAAGGCGGAGTTTGCAGTCAGCCGGGATCCATCCACTGCACTCGAGCCTGGGCCCGCAGAGCGAGAATTCGTCTCAAAAAAAAAAAAAATTTTATTTGTATTAATTAAGCCATACAATTTCAAAATTGATCTGTTATAGAAGCCAGTATTGCACATTTTAGAGGCAATCCTTAAATTTTAAAAACAGTAACTTGAACTGTGGCACTGTTAAAAGAGCTCTGGATAAATAATATTAGACTAGCTTTGGTCCTTTCGTCTGAATGAGTGCAGGCCTCGTAATTCCTTTGGACTCTTTTCCTGTCATGTTTCTCCTTCTTCGTGATTTTCTGTCATCTATCCTTAAAATATATTATTTATAGCCTCTTAAATTCTAGAATTCTTTATTCTCTCATTATTTTCATTTTGAAAGAGAAAATTTAGAGACAAATCACTTTTTATGGTACCAGTTTTGTAGATGTACAATGAATGACCCCTGGCCTATGTTATTACTTAGGAATAGCACTGGAGAAACTATGGCAATTTTTTTTTTATTTTTAGTAGAGACGGAGTTTCACCGTGTTAGCCAGGATGGTCTTGATCGCCTGACCTCGTAATCCGCCTGTCTCGGCCTCCCAAAGTGCTGGGATTACAGGTTTGAGCCGCCGCGCCCGGCCAACTATGGCAATTTATAAGCATATTAGTATGTCTTACTCATTGTTCTTTTACAGAATGAGTTTAATAATTCATGTGTCTTTTCAGAATATTTGTTTAAACATTCTTACTTATAACACTCCTTGTTATAAGTAAGACTTTCCACTTGTGGAAAAATTAGAAATCCACACTGGTAGAAAAATTACCTTTTTTGATTGACAGATTTTTAATAAATGATTTATAATTAGCTCTCTGATTTCCTGTTACTATTGATTTTCTTAAACACATCACACAGACATAGTTACAAATGCAGTTTCTATATCTGAAAGAACTCTGCATTCACATGGAGAAAATGATCTGAAATGGAGGATCATTGCAAATCTTTTACAAATATTTTTCTGTAGAATAAAACCATCAAGCCAGCACTGGCTGATTGTGTACTAGACAGCTCAAGCCATTTGCCAGCCATTCACTAATAATGACATTTTGTTTTCAGATGTGAAGACTTTAGTGCAAAGAAGAGAAATGAGGTACTAATAGAAAAACATTTAAGAGTTTTCCCAGAAAATTAGAGTTTTTTGAGGAAAAGAGTAAAATTGAATGTTAGATTATTTCCTTTATCATTTTTACTTACAAAATATACACATAATAAAACATAAAGCAACCAGTATATTATTAACAGCCATAACTAGTATAAAGATATTTATTTATACTAGTTAAACTAAATTAAGACTAATACAAAGAGTATTTTGAAGAGTTTGAGGTGAATTTTTTTAATACCATGGATTAAAAATGTTTAAAACTAAAAATGCTCCATGTTTTCTGTATATACATTTTTAATGTAAACTTATTCCCTGTTCCAAGCTTCTAAGCCCATGCTTACTTTGAGTTTCCTCATTCCAGTCATTAAAAACTTATAAAAATAATAGAAACATAAAACAATAAATAAATTTTACATGGAGGTTATGTGGAAATACTAGAAATACTGTTGGTCAATCGTTATGGACTATTTCTCAAAAAGTTTTATCCTGGTTCATTTATTGGTCTACGAGGGCTAGGAACTCCAAGGATCAGATCACACTGTAAAAAGAAATTCTTAATCGTGATCACCCATTTTAGATATTTGTTATAAAAATAAATTTACTGAATATATTGGGGTTCCACAGTATAAGTTATTTTTGGTTAAGTTTGAAACTGTGGGGGCTTTTTGTGTTTTTCTATTACATAGAGGTTTATTTCTATATGAAGATGTGACAGAAAATGTACTGAGATTTATTTATTTTTATTTTTTTATTATACTTTAAGTTCTAGGGTACATGTGCATAATGTGCAGGTTTGTTACATATGTATACTTGTGCAATGTTGGTGTGCTGCACCCATCAACTCGTCAGCACCCATCAATTCATCATTTATATCAGGTATAACTAACTCCCAATGCAATCCCTCCCCCCTCCCCCCTCCCCATGATAAGCCCCAGTGTGTGATGTTCCCCTTCCTGAGTCCAAGTGATCTCATTGTTCAGTTCCCACCTATGAGTGAGAACATGCGGTGTTTGGTTTTCTCTTCTTGTGATAGTTTGCTAAGAATGATGGTTTCCAGCTGCATCCATGTCCCTACAAAGGACGCAAACTCATCCTTTTTTATGGCTGCATAGTATTCCATGGTGTATATGTGCCACATTTTCTTAATCCAGTCTGTCACAGATGGACATTTGGGTTGATTCCAAGTCTTTGCTATTGTGAATAGTGCCGCAGTAAACATACGTGTGCATGTGTCTTTATAGCAGCATGATTTATAATCCTTTGGGTATATGGGATGGCTGGGTCATATGGTACATCTAGTTCTAGATCCTTGAGGAATCGCCATACTGTTTTCCATAATGGTTGAACTAGTTTACAATCCCACCAACAGTGTAAAAGTGTTCCTATTTCTCCACATCCTCTCCAACACCTGTTGTTTCCTGACCTTTTAATGATTGCCATTCTAACTGGTGTGAGATGGTATCTCATTGTGGTTTTGATTTGCATTTCTCTGATGGCGAGTGATGATGAGCATTTTTTCATGTGTCTCTTGGCTGTATGAATGTCTTTTGAGAAATGTCTGTTCATATCCTTTGCCCACTTTTTGATGGGGTTGTTTGTTTTATTTTTATTTTTTATTTTTTAAATAATCTTCAAAAAAATTTTAAGGACTATTATTTTCATAATATTTAAGTGCTCCATTTGTGTCTTTTGTTTATTCTGTTTCATTTTATACCTTAGGATATTTAAACACATTATATAACCATCCAGCTTCTTTCTCTTCTTCCTCTCAGTACACTTTTCAAAGTTTTTATAAAACTCAGACACAAGTCAAGCCATCCCTGTCATATACCAAACCCAGAATCCGCTGCTTCTTCAGAGCCTTTGCCAGTTCTCCCCGGCAATCCACTGCTTTTGCTTGGCTTTCCATGATTCTGGGTACCTCCTGCTCATGGTCTCTCTGGATAATCTGGCCTGTGCAGACTTTTTTCTAACATCTCACATCCACCCTCACCCTACACTGCTGCCCTACCTCCTTCAGCAGTCATTTTTAAAGCTTTGATTCATGAGAACTTTGTGAACCTTCTACTAGAAAACTGAAAATTTTATGCAAACATACAATTCTACTTATTATTAATAAAAAGTCCACGGACTTCTTACGGTCTTTACATTGACCTCTGTTTAAAAATCTCCATTTTAAATGGTGTGACATGATTGTTTAATTAAGTTTTGCTTTTTAGTTTTCTCCCTTAATTGGAATAAACACTTGCTGCACTGCTTGGCCTTCTGCAACTCATCTGCTCAAATAATGGGGTGGGACTTGGAGCATGGAACCCAAAGATGAAACAGTTTTGAGAATCATTTCCACCTCCAAACTCCATAAAAAGTAGCCACACCGTCTACTCAAAGCCAACTACTCAAAGCCCACCACCCCACAAAGCTAAACAGACTGACCTTCTCTTCTGTTGGAACCTTTTGCTTTTCCTCACTCAGCTTATCAAAACTATGGCAACTTTCCCAAAGTGCTCTCCCACTTCCTATATCTTTTTGTTCTCTCGTAAATTTTAAGATAGAGAGATGCAGGGAGAAACAAATCAACATCTTTAAAAGAGCAATGTAATCTACCTGTGCTGTATTTATCCTTCATTGGTGTTGGAACAAAATGCTCTGCTTGAGAGGAAATGTAAGAAACCTTATTCAGGGTTTTGGAACTTTTAAACCAAATAGTGCTGCCACAGATATTGATGGTCTCCCATTGAAGACTTGACTCTGTGGTTGCTTTCCTTCTTCAGCAAGACATTGTAAGTAAATCCCTGTGTTCATTCTTAAAACGTGGAGACACATCAGAAAAAAAATGAATAAAGAGGGAAGTACCATTCCTCTCTTTTCTAGGAAACTAAATAGGGATTTGTGTTTGTAATGTTTATGGTTTGGCAGATCCATATCCAAAGAAGAAAAATAAGCATTTATGAGTTTCCAAGGGAGAACCATTTGTATTAGGCAATCCAACTCGCTTGTCTGAGAGAAAAGCCTTAAAGAATGTAATACATTCTTTTATGATTGAGATCCAAAAAAGAATGGGACTGAGGTCCTGGAAAGAGAATCTTGAAAGAAAAATGAAACAGATCTGAGTCCAGATACAGCCAGACTTCTGAGCCCTATCCCAATATGGGTAACAGGCTTTGTTTGTGACCCAGAAGGGCCCAGAGGCAGTAAACTGGGGAAAAAATATTTTGAGATACACCACTTGTTTACACTAGAGAACCCATTCCAAATTGCCCCACCATATAAGGAGGTTTATCAGTGTTTCCTGATTTTGTTGTCACCACTCAGTCATCTTATTACCATGTTAGGATAATTTCAGAAAAGTATTCCATTATGTTTGAAGATGTAGAGAAATAGTCACTACTTAGCCATTTTATGACCATGTTAGTATAATTTCAGAAAACTATTTCATTATGTTTGAAGACTGTACACATAATGGTTTGAGGGAGATGCCTATGTTTCCAAAATGTGTGGACATAATTTGATAAATTGATAAGTCTTATTCTAGCAATCAAAATAATGAATATATCGTTTATATGTACTATATTTTAAGAAATATACTAATGTAATTTCTACTATTATTTCCAATTCAAACAAATATTTTGAATTAGTAATGTGTGTTAGGCATGGTGTATGCTATGAGCATGTACTACTTCTAATTCTGATAATAACTTTGAGATAGGTATTATTTTCATTCAAACAGGAACTTATGATTCCTAGGGTTAATTAATTTGCCAAGGGTCAAACAGCTATTAAGCTGAAGAGCTGTGGTTTAAATCAACGTGCATGTGAAATGCTTATTTCTACAGACAGTTAGATGCTTGTATGTCATATTGAGTTTTCACCTCCAAGTGAAGCATCTATTCAAGTTGTTAAGATGGGATTATCATTGTTGATAGCTCACACACTTTAAACCTCATCATATTTTATTCTTAGAACTGACCAACTTGAGTAACTGGCTATTTATGTGGTTGTACTTCTCCTGCTCATCCCCGCAGACTGGGTATATGCATATAAACCAGTTTGATCTGATGTTTAAGAATCAGACTCTTTGTCTTCCCTATTCCTTATAAGGATTTTTTAAAAAGAGACCATGTTATTCTTAGAAAGGTACCATCATATGACTGGAGTTGGGCAATCTCATTGAGCAGAACTATAGTAGGTGGCTTATGGCCATCTCTTGTAAATAGCACTTTCCAAATAGAATCATAAGCCTAAATTCCAAATCCTAAGTCTTTTTAGTTGTAAACCAAAAGTAAAATTCTAAACTCCCTGCAGCCGACTGAATGGACCCCCTCTTGGCCAAGTGAACCCCAGAGAAACTTTAAAAACTGAATTTTTGGTGATGATGGGACAGAAGAAAAGACACTCCTAGTTACAACTCCCTCCCTTTAGTGGTTTAGACACAACAACTGACCATCATTAATGTTAAAATACAGAAAAGACTGACAGACTGGACCAAGCCTATATCAGGCAAAGGATAAGTCATACCCTTTGCACTGAAAGAATGAACTATGTTCTAATCACCACAAGATATTTTCCCCTTTTTCTGTGTTAAGCAAGCACTGGACTTGAGATCATCAATCTTGAAACAGCTGCATTTGCCAACCAGCAGTTACTGACAAACTGAGGCCCCTGTTCCAAAAGTCATAACTATAGCTTCAATTGGACAAGAGACAAATCAGTCTCTTGAAATCACAGTAACTTCCACCAAATACGGACTGGTTATGGCCAGTTTACAGAGGCTGTACGCTTGAGTGCCTTTTTGTCCTGAAAATATCTTTTGACACACAGGGCCTACTAACTGTACTACTAACTATAATACATTTGAATGTTAATTCCCCACCCCAAGTTGAACATACAATGCATGTAACATGTGGTTTGCTTACCATTCAGGCACATTACCCCCTTTTCATGAATATTCACAGCTCTTCCTATATCCTGTTGAATATGTATACGAGGCCAAACCATTCAGCTTAAATTCCTATTACCCCTCCCTTCCTTGAAGTGCTTGCTTTCTATATTTAGCCAGAGGCTGTGTTTCCTGCCTAAAAGTTGCAATCCCCTTCCTAAGAAATAAAGCCCTCCTTTTAAAATTTTTAAGTTGATACATTTCCAGATTTTTTTAACATTTTGTTTTGTTTCGTTTTGTGTGACAGGATCTCACTCTGTCACCCAGGCTGGAGTGCAAAGGCTCCATCATAGCTTACTGCAACCTTGAGCTCCTGGGCTCAAGCAATCCTCCTCCTCCCTCAGCAAGTAGCTATGAGTACAGGCACACCCTACCATGCCAACGTAGCCTTTTTTTTTTTTTTTGTCATGACAGGGTCTTGCCAAGTTGGTCCTGGCCTCAGCTTTCCAAAGCACTGAGATTACAGGTGTAAGCCACCTTGCCCAGCCTAAATTTCCAGTCTTTAGCCACCTACCCCTTCCACCATTACTCGTGACTGTATCTTTTATCTTGTTAACGTCCATAACCAATGCATTGCAGAAGTCTTAAACTCTAATATCTTATTATCTCACTACACCTCTAGCCGCACAACTATATCATTCTCTATACACTTGTCCATCAAACTCAGAAACTTCCAGTCTCCAGATTGCCAGGTTTTTATCCAAGTATAATACCCACTTGGCTCTTCATTCTTTTTTTTTTTTTTTTTTGATATTGGAATCTGTAACTGAGCATTTGAACTACTCTGTCAACAATATATCATATTTTCTTGAAGTTTTACTATTTATTTGAAACTCTTCTGCAAACTCTCCCCGAGTCATTTAGATGAACAATGTTTTTTGTTTTTTGTTTAGTTACTATTCCCAAGTTACTGAATGCTTTTATATAGATTATAACTAAACTGACATTTATATTAGCACCAATAAAATTGCAATATGTTTCAGTTACAATCGTAGGTGGGCCTACTGGTCATTTTACTTATTCTTATTTATCTCATTCTTTCATTCCTTTCAAATATTCCAAAAATTCACCTCTCCACTCAAGCCATTTCAATCTCTATCAACTTCACTTTCAGCAGACAACCTCAAATCATAATCTTTAGGTTTCTCTTCATTTTAACTTAAAATAAATCTACAACTGTTTTGAGTCCCCCAAAACTTAACTACTGTCAATCAGAGTGCTTACTGATAACATAAACAGTCAATTCACACATATTTTACATTTTGTGTTATATACTGTATTCTTAAGATAACAGCTAGAGAAAGGAAAATGTTATTAAGAAAATCCCAAGTAAGAGAAAATATATTTACTATTTATTAAGTGGAAATGGATCATCATAAAGGTCTTATCCTCATCATCTTCATATTCAGTAGGTTGAGGAAAAGAAGAAAGAGGAGGGGTTGGCTTTGCTGTCTCAGGGGTGGCAGAAGTGGAGGAGGTGGAAGGGGAAACAGCAGAGACAGGCCCATTCAGTACACCTTTTGTTGAAAAAACTTCACATGCAAGTGGACCCCTGCAATTCAAACCCATGTTTTAAAGGATCAGCTGTATATTGTTGTTATCCTTACCCCTGCTCCTCAGTTGGAAATATAAGCTAGTAATTCAATCTGCCTCATACTCCCATGGTTCATTTACCAGTGCCTTTGATATCAAGACCTCCTATCCTTTTAATTTTTTTTACAACTATGTTTCATCAGCCCAGTTCCTTCTTCAGTTGTTCCTTCTGTAACCTATAAACACATCCAAATCTCTACTTCATCTTCAAAAACAGCTCCTTTAATCATGTACCCATTTTATGCTCCTGAACAATCTTTTTGCTTTCTCACACAAATGTCTAAAAGATGTGAGCACATGTTTTATTCTCACCTCACTTTCACTCAACTAACTACAATAATTCAGCTTCTATCACTAATATACTCCCAAAGTAGCACTTTTTAAGGTCACTAAAGATGTCCTGATTCCTACATTCCAGGAACACATTCATCCTAATTCTACTGGATCTTGCTAACTGCATTTGCTACTTGTTCATTTCCTTCTAAGCATTTCTTAATATCCTTGGCTTCTGTGATTCTCTACTTCTGATTTTCCTTGTACTCTTCCAATAATTTCTATTCTGTCACTTAAAAAATGTATACTCTGGGCCGGGCGCGGTGGCTCAAGCCTGTAATCCCAGCACTTTGGGAGGCCGAAACGGGTGGATCACGAGGTCAGGAGATCGAGACCATCCTGGCTAACACGGTGAAACCCCGTCTCTACTAAAAAATACAAAAAACTAGCCGGGCGACGTGGCGGACGCCTGTAGTCCCAGCTACTCGGGAGGCTGAGGCAGGAGAATGGCATAAACCCGGGAGGCGGAGCTTGCAGTGAGCTGAGATCCGGCCACTGCACTCCAGCCTGGGCAGCAGAGCGAGACTCCGTCTCAAAAAAAAAAAAAAAAATGTATACTCTGCCATCTCTATAAATGCTTTTTTCTCCTGGGGTTCTATCATCACCTGCTCTTTGTATTCCATTTACTCTTCCTCATCTGCTCTCATGATTTTAACACTAATCTATATTGGCTACTATTCAATTTCTACATTCACATCCTATCTCTACCCTATCTTTAGACTTATATAATAAAAGAAGTCTTAAATAGTGGTTAAGAGAGAATGTTCTTCAGCCAGATTGCATAGGTTTAAATTCTGACTCCATACTTAACTATGTGATTCTGAGCAAATTACTGTATATCACTGAAACTCTGTTTCCTTATGAATAAAATGAAGGTAATGGTAGTATCTGTTCAGATATTTAATGTATTAATATAGGTAAAAAGCTTAGGGTAATACCTGAGGCAGGACACTTCTCCTGGTGGTATTGGACTGACCTACTTTTCTTTCCTTTCTCACTTGTCCCTAAGAATAACTCTAGAATGTCCTGGGAATGCAAGATCCTGAGATTGGGAAGAACTGGGTGAAACAGCCCAGGCTGTGTTTTATTCCTCTCTTAGAAACAGGGTGTTCTTCAATGCTTTGGCCCAGTAGGTCACATTCCCTGAGTATATAACCTGGGACCAGCTGCTTCTCATGGCTCCTCAGCCATGGTGCAAATGGAGCAGCACAGTCAAGACTCCATCTGCCCTGGGCAGCTTTCCTGAGCCCTATGGGACTTGCTCACAGAATCTTAGGATTTGGGTTGTCCCTTGCCAACTGTCTGTAAGCAATAAACCCACTTCATGTAACTTGCTGTATGTGTGGTGTTCTGTGTCACGGGACTCATCGAAGTTGGTAGCCAGTGCACAATCTGTTTCAAGTCTGGAGCGTTGAAAGGACATGTGTGCTTAGATGCCTCACAGTTATCTCAAATTCCAAATATTCAGAGTTCACACCATCTTCTTTGCACCTCAGCTATCATCTGTCCAATCATGCAAACTGGAAAACTGGGGGCCATTCTTTCTCTCTCAAGAGCACCTCAATTCTAATCAATTTCCAGATTAACCTGCTTTAATCTCACAAATATTTATTGGATATATATATTCTCTGCACACTCCTTTTCTATCAGCCTGTTTTTAATTTACAAACGTATCATTTTCTATCTAATCATCAATACAAACATTTTTGAAGAATTGTCCTAGCCCTTCTTCTGTTCTCATTCTATAGTCTCTCTTCAATAAATTCCACTCACACACAGATATTTAATTCCTTTTTTATGCAGAAATTTACTAAATTTATTTTTATCCCATTCTATTCTTCTAATCACCATATTTCTATGTCCACCTGACTCATTGACATAATGATTTATGTATCTTAAAAGTATCTCAAGCGTCTATATTAAATCTGATTCTTCCTTTAGTCCTCCGGACACTGACTGGCAACAACATTCATCAGTTTTCACAAGACAGATACTTGTGTGCTGTTCTTGACTTCCCAAATATCTAATTTATTACCAAGTGTCATTTGGTTCTACAGAATACAAAATATCTCTTAAATCTGTGCATGTGTTTCCATTTCCACCCCTGTCACTATATACCAGCTACCATCCTCCCTCAACCAGACTGCTTGGAGAGCTTTCTCAAAGGTTCCTTGTGTTCTCTCTCTCCCTTTTCCAATCTATTCTTCAGAGTGGGCTGCCCACAGCCAGGGTTGCCTGAAGCTAGTAGTGTTTGAAGCTAATGGTGACTGAAATCCAACCCCTGTCAGACTTTTCATTATAATCCTTCAATGGCTTGATATCAGTATCAGAATAAATAATAAAATTCTCAATATGATGAATAAAGAACTCTGTTGTCTGACATCTTTCTCACTCTTCAGCCTTATTTTGCCTCTAGCCACATTTGATTCTGTGTAACACTTAACTTTCAGTATTGTAGCTTTAATAACACTTTTCACCAGACCTCAGTTATAGCATGTTACCTCCAACTGTAGAGACTTCACATTGAACACCTTGTTTCAGCCACCACTTGTGCTTCTCTCCACTTCTCATGGCATGGTCAGCGCATGCTTTGATCAGCTTTCAACGGGTGCATTTGACAGAACTCGCTGTCTAGGGCCTTCCCTAATGCCAGCATTTGAATACTCACAGGGAGAATTCTGAAGTGCACTTCAGAAGGTCACGGCAGTGTCACATACTAGTTGCTTCCCATGGAACCAACACGATAATGTTTCTTTATATTGATTGAACTTTTCTCTGTCTTTGTTTTCACTCTCTATTCTCTCACTTTTGCTCCCTGGGATCACTAAGAAAAGTACCTGCAAGGAGGTATTTGTCCCAGACATTCCTCTGGAGGTAACTCTGGCTAACACACACATGCCACTCGCTATGGTTGGAATCTTTCCACCACCACCTTCAGGAATTAACACTCAGTAATGCTTTGGATCTTGCCACGAAGATCCTCATTATCTCAATACTCCCATTTCCCCTTCCCTCTTCACAATGAAACTGCCATTGCTTATATAAGACAGATTATATTAAAAAAATAGATGCGACTGTGTTCTAATAAAGCTTATTTACAAAAACAAGTATCTAGTAGTTTTCTAGAACCGCCATGACAAAGTGGCAAAAACTGATGTTTTTAAACAATGGAAATTTATTGTCTCACAGTTCTGGAGTAGAGATGTCTGAAATCAAGGTGTTAGCAGGGCAACGTTCTCTATGAGAGAGCTAGAGGACACTTTCTTGCTTTTTCTTGCTTCTGGTATTTGCCAGAAATCCTCACAATTCTTTGGCTTATAGATGCATCACTTCAGTCACACAGCAGTCTTAGCCTGTGTGTCTTCATGTCATTTTCCCTCTGTGTTTATCTGTTTCTGTGTCCCTAAAAACATGTTTTTTAATAGAGACACTGGTCATATTGAATTAGGGCACACCTAATAATCTCACCTTAACTTGACTGCTTCTGTAAAGAATCTATTTCCAAATAAGGTCACATTCTGAGGTACTGAGGATTAGGACTTCAACATACCATTTTTAGAGGACACATTTCAACCCATAACAAAGCTGCAAGTCAGATTTGGTCTGGGAACTGTAGTTTGCCAATTCTTAATTTATGTGATTTTCTTTTAAAATCTGTCTCTCTCACTATACTGTAATAGTCATGGGAACAGGGAATGTGTCCAATTTTGTTTAACATTGTATTTCCAGGAGTTAGGTTGTCACCTGACAAAAAGAAAACGCTCAATAAATCTAACTGCAAAAACGTCATAATTCAATCCCCCAAAACACACACTAGTTTACAAGGGAGGTGTCCTAAGAGTTGCCCTTGCCTCCGTTTCAGTTTACTTAAAATTCATAGTCTACCAAACAGATAGAGTTGCCTTTCTTGAATGCCAAATTAATACAGTTTCTGCCCTACATAAAATTTCAACTTGTTTATATCTCTGTGGATAAATTCTAAAGTTTTTAAGATGGCATACAAAGTTGTCTATTTTATGAATATTGGCTATCTGGCGAGACTTATCATCTATCATTCGCTGAAGTAGGTGAAATATACCAAGCTACTTTGTATTTCAGACTTTTGGTTTCGGTTGCTTTCTAGGACTGGAATTCTTGGCCTACCCCTTCATTCTAATTACCAATTAAAACAAGAGTTGACTCTGATATATATACCAAGAGATCTTTTCTAGTTTTCTAATGATGGCTTAAGTACACATCTTTATTATTCCTACAAATATTTTGTACATATTTGTCACTGTACTTCCCATAATATTTTTAAATCATTTGTTTCTACTTTTGTCTCCACTAAACCATAAATTTGTTGAGATTTTGTTATCTATCATCACGGTACTTTATATATTCTTGGCACAAGGAAGGCATGTTAAGTAAATGTTTACTGAGTAAATAAACACTTAATGAAAGAGGAAAGAGTGTTGGTTTTAAGTTTTAAACACTTTCAGAATCTCCCACCATGTGCACCTGACAACTCAAAGTGAGATGGGACAGAGAGCATTAAAGTTTGCCTTTCCTCATCTTTAGATGTTCAAAACTATTTCTTCCAACAAATTATTTTTACATGGCTGGCCAATAGGGGCAACTAGATAAAGTTACTTCCCAAACATAGAAAGATTAGAGGAAAAGTAGTATGTCAATGGAGAGGAAAATTATGTGTGCTAAAGCCAGGCCTTCAGCATTCTGAGTTGGACACCACCTCTCACCTCTTTTTCATGCTTGTGTGTTAACTTCTAAGGTAATTCTATTGTTCTGTCATCTTCGGTAATATAAATAAGCAGCATTAATACAACTGACAAAAGATATTTAAGAAGTTTCTAATCTCCAATGAGTTGATTTTTCATCTTACATAAATAAATTAGAGAAATATTGTAAGAACTAAAAATAAAATGACAAGAACATCATTTTTTTAACTATTAGTTTAGGTTCGGGGCACATGTGAAGGTTTGTTATATAGGTAAACTTGTGTCACAAGGTTTGTTTTACAGATTATTTCATCACCCAGGTATTAAGCCTAGTATCCAATAGTTATTTTTTTTCTGTTGCTTTTCCTCCTTACACCTTACACCCTCAAGTAAACCCCAGTGAGGGACAGAAACTTTTAAAAAAGAAAAATATAAGACAGAAAAACAATTGACTTTGGACAGCTCTCAGATATTTTCCCACCAGTTTGTATTTTAACTTGCAAATAGAAATATTTTTGGCAATTTTCAGTTATAGACAGGCCACTTACCAAATATTATCTATTTGTGAAGAAGCAATCACAAAAGGCCATTTCATGGTATAGAGTCAGAATTAACTAGGGAATCACAGCTGACATTCAGTGTTATGCAGAGCAGAAAGAAATATGCTGAAAGGCTATATTTTGAAGTTTGTATGTTGTACTGAAAAGAAGAATATAAAAACAGAGATGCTCCAAAAGAAATAAATCTTTTAAGGAAAAAATGCATCACTTATGATATAAATATGTTTTCATCCAACCAGTAAAAATACTTTGGATAGACAGAGAGCAACAAATCCCAGGGGTATTTTTTCTTTTTATAAATTCCATTTTTTTCAGTAATAAAGAAGTCAAAGACCAAGTATAAATGTCCAATTCTGTCCAAAGTACATAATTTTATGAGCCAAAAGCAAGGCTTTATAAAATACTTTCTTTGTACTTATTTGACTGTTTCTACAAAGGGAACTCATATTTGGCTCTTTATTTTCTTTTATAGTAACCTGGGAAAATGATAAAAGACAAAAATGATGAAAGTTGCTAACGCTTTGGAAACATTATTTTAAAATGGTTTTTTCACCAATTTTCATATAGCCATGCAAGTGGCACTTTGTCAAAGTAATCTATTAACTGTATGCATAGACTTGCTACAGGAAACCTCATGTTAATTCCTTAAAATTAAGATTTTATTTATGTATATATTTATATACTTGGACACATTGGACTTTTTAAAAATTGTCTATAGAATTTGATTAGAATGTCATTTCATTTTACTCACATTAGTACAGTTCAACAGCATGCTGGTCTTCAGTGTTCCATGACTGCGTTTATTATTTATTTTGGTGTGTACTTAGTTGCACATCAATTCATTTCTAAAGTGCTAAGAGTTGAATGAAGTCAAAAGACATCAGTGATGGCATGAGGCTGAGTCTGAACATCTGCCTGTGCTTACATTCTCCAAAGCAAATATTAGTCAACTTTTTAATAATTTTTCTTAAACTTTTATTTTAGGTATGGGGTACACGTGCAGCTTTGTTAAATAGGTATACTCATGTCATGGGGGTTTGTTGCACAGATTACTTTGTCAGTTAGATACTAAGCCTAGTACTAAATAATTACTTTTCCTGCTCTTTCTTTTTGCACCCTACACCCTCAGGTAGGCCCAAGTGTCTGTTTTTCCCCTTTTTGAGTCCATGTGTTCTCACATTTAGCTCACTTTTGTAAGTGAGAATGTGTGGTATTTGGTTTTCTGTTCCTATGTTAGTTTGCTAAGGATCATGGTCTCCAGCTCCATCCATGTTTCTACAAAGGACGTGATCTCATTCTTTTTTTATGGCTGCAAAATATTCCATGGTGTATATGTAACACATTTTGTTTTCTAGTCTTCCACTGAGAGGCATATAGATTAATTCCATGTCTTTGCTATTATGAATAGGGCTGCAATGAAGATACATGTGCATGTGTATTTATGATAAAACAATGTATATTCCTTTGAGGTATATATCCAGTAATGAGATTGCTGGGTCAAATGGTTACATTTTTAGTTCTTTGAGGAATCACCACACTGCTTTCCACAGTGGTTGAACTAATTTACACTCCTGCCAACAGTGTATTACTGTTCCCTTTTCTTCACAACCTTGCCAGCATCTGCTATTTTTTGACTTTTTAGTAATAGCCATTCTGAAGGTTGTGAGATAATATCTAATCATGGTTTTCATTTGAGTTTCTCTAATGATCAGTGATACTGAGCTTTTTTGATACATTTTTTGGTCACAGGTATGTGTTTTTTGAAAGTGTCTGTTTGTGTCCTTTGCTCACTTTTAAAGGAATTGTTTGTTTTAATCTTGAAATGTATTCAAGTTCCTTATAGTTGCTGGATATTAGACCTTTGATAGGTACATAGTTTTGAATATTTTCTTCCATTCTGTAGATTGTCTCTTTACTCTGTTGAAAGTGTCTTTTTCTGTGCAGAAGCTGAAATAATTAGATCTCATTTGTCAGTTTTTGCTTTGTTACAATTACTTTTGGTTTCTTTGTCAAGAAATCATTGCATGTTCCTATGTTCAGAATGATATTGCCTAGGTTGTCTTCCAGGGCTTTTATAGTTTTGTATTTTATCTTTAAGTCTTTAATCTATCTTGAATTAATTTTTATATATGGTGTAAGGAAAGGATCCAGTTTCAATCTTCTGCATATGCCTGGCCAGTTATCCCAGCACCATTAATTGAATAGGAAGTCATTTCCTTATTGCTTGTTTTTGTCAGCTTTGTTGGCGATTAGGTGGTTGTAGGTGAGAGGACTTATTTCTGGGCCTCTATTCTGTTCCGTTGGTCTAGGTTTCCATTCTTGTACAGTACCATGCTGTTTTAGGTACTGTATGTCTGTCATATAGTTTGAAGTTAGGTATCATAATGCCTCCTGCTTTATTATTTTTGCATAGGTTAACCTGGGCTATTCAGGCTCTTTTTTGATTCCATATGAATTTTGAAATAGTTTTTTCTAACTCTGTGAAGAATCACAGAGCTAGATAATTTTATAGAAATAGCATTGAATCTGTACATTGCTTTGGGCAGTATGGCCATTTTAACAATATTGATTCTTCCTATCCATGAGCATGAAACGTTTCAATTTGTTTGTGTCATCTCTGATTTCTTTGAGCAGTGTTTTGTAATTCTCATTGTAGAGATCTTTCATCTCCTTTGTTAGTTGTATTCCTAGGTATTTTGTTCTTCTTGTGGCAGTTGTGAATGAGATTGTATTCCTGATATGGCTCTTGTCTTAGTTGTTGTTAGTGTATAGGAATGCTAATGATTTTTGTACATTGATTTTGTATCCTGAAACTTTGCTAAATTTGTTTATCATGTGAAGGAGCTTTTGGGCCATGACCATGGGGTTTTCTAAATACAGAAATCATACTATCTGCAGAGATAGGAGTGATGCGAGGGCATCCTTGTCTTTTGAAAGTTTGCAAAGGGAATGCTTCCAGTTATTGCCCATTCAGTATGCCTTTGGCTGTTGGTTTGTCATACATGTCTCTTTTTATTTTAAAGTATGTTCCTTAATACCTAGTTATTTGAGAGTTTTTACCATAGAGGGATGTTGAATATTATCAAAAGCCTTTTCTGCATCTATTGAGATGATCATGTGGTTTTTCATCTTTAGTTCTGTTTATGTGATGAATCTCATTTATTGATTTGTGTATGTTGAATCAACTTTGTATCCCAGGAATAAAACCTACTTGATCATGGTGGATACGTTTTTGATGTTTTGCTGGATTCGGTTTGTCAGTATTTTATTTTTGAGAATTTTTGCATAAATGTTCATCAAGAATACTGGCTTGAAGTTTTCTTTCTTTGTTGTGTCTCTGCCAGGTTGTGGTATCAGGATGATGCTGTACTCACAGAATGAGTTAAGGAGGAGTCTCTTCTCCTTAATCTTTTGGAACAGTTTCTGTAGGAATGTTACAAGCTCTTTTTTATACATCTAATAAAATTTGGATATGAATCCATCTGATCCAGGGCTTTTTTTTTTTTTTTAACTTTAAGTCTTTTTTTTTTAACCCAAAAAAAATACGTAGGTTCTTTATTGCTGATTTAATTTAAGAGGACATTATTGGCCAGTTCAGGGATTTGGTTTCTTCCTGGGTCAGTCTTAAGAGCGTATATATGTCCAGGTTTTCATCAATTTCTTCTAGATTTTTCTAATTTGTGTGCATAGAGGTGTTTATAATAGTCTCTGATGGTTATTTGTATTTCTGTGTGGTCACTTATAATATTTCCATTGTCATTTCTAATTCTATTTATTTGGATCTTCTCTCTTTTCTTCGTTATTAGTCTAGTTAGCAGTCTATCTATCTCATTCATTTTCTTCAAAACACCAGCCAGCTCCTGGATTCATTGATTTATTTAAATGGTTTTCTGTGTCTCAGCCTCCTTCAGTTCGGCTCTGACTTTGCTTATTTCTTGTATTCTGCTAGCTTTGGGTATGGTTTTCTCTTGCTTCTCTAGTTCCTTTTGTTGTGATGTTAGGTTGTTAATTTGATCTTTCTAACTTTTTGATGTGAGTGTTTAGGGCTATAAATGTCCCTCTTAACCTTGCCTAAGCTGTGCCCCAGAGATTCTAGTATGTTGTACCTTTGTTGTCAGAAGTTTCAAAGATATTTTTGATATCTGCCTTAAGTTTGATATTTACCCAAAAGTTAGTCAGGAGCAGGTTGTTTAATTTCCATGTAATCGTATGGTCTTTGAGTGATTTTCTTAGTCTAGAATTCTATTTTGATTGTGCTGTGGGTCAAGAGAGTGGTTGGTTTGATTTTGGTTCTTTTGCATTTTCTGAGGAGTGTTTTACGTCTGATTATGTAATCAATTTTAGAGTATGTGTCATGTGGCAATGAGAAGAATGTATATTCTGTTGTTATTGAGTGGACAGTTTTATAGATGTGTCAAGTTCATTTGGTCCAGTGTTGAGTTCAGGTCCTGAATATCTTCGTTAGTTTTCTGATTCAGTGATCTGTTTAATATTTTCAGTCAACTGTTGATATCTCCCACTATTATTGTGTGGGAGTCTAAGTCTCTTTGAAGGTGTCTAAGAACTTGCTTTATAAATCTGAGTGCTCCTGTGTTTGGTGCATATATATTTCAGATAGTTAGGTCTTGTTGAATTGAACCCTTTACCATTATGTAATGCCCTTCTTTGTCTTTTTTTGGTCTTTGTTGATTTGAACTGTTTTATCTGAAATTAAAATCGAAACCCCTGCTTTATTTCTCTTTTCTTATTTTCTTGGTAGATTTTTCTCTATCCCTTTATTTTGAGCCTATGAGTGTCACTGCACATGAGATGGATCTCTTGAAGATAGCATACTATTGGGTCATGCTTGTCACTCTGTGCCTTTGAATTGAGGCAGTTAGCCCATTTACATTCAAGGTTAGTGTTGATGAGTGTGATCTGATCCTGCAATTGTGTTGTTAGGTGTTTATTATACTGACATGTTTGTGTGGTTGCTTTATAGTGTCACTGGCCTGTGTACTTCAGTATGTTTTTGTATAGGCTGGTAATTATCTTTCCTTTCCATATTTAGTGGTTCTTGTTGGAGTTCTTGTAACACAGGTCTGGTGGTAACAAATTCCCTGAGGATTTGCTTGACTAAAAGGAATCTTATTTATCCTTCACTTAAGAAGTTTAGTTTGGCTAGATATGAAATTTTTGGTTGGAGTTTCTTTTAATTAAGAATGTTGAATATATGCCCCTAATTGCTTCTGGCTTGTAAGGTTTCTGCTGAGGGGTACACTGTTAGTCTGATGGGCTTCCCTTTGTAGGTGAACTGACCTTTCTCTCTAGCTACTTTTAACATTTTTTCTTTCATTTTGACCTAGGAGAATCTGATGATTATGTGGCTTGGGGATGATCTTCTTGTGAAGTATCTTACTGGGGTTCTCTGTATTTTCTGAATTTGAATGTTGGCCTATCTTGTTAGGTTGAGAAAGTTCTCAAGGATGTTATCCCAAAATATGTTTTCCAAGTTGCTTCCATTCTCCTCATCTATTTCAGGGATTCCAGTGACTTGTAGATTCATTCTCTTTACATAATCCCCTATTTCTCAAAGATTTTGTTTGTTTCTTTTGGTATTTTTCTTGATTCTTTTGTGACTGTCTTATTTCAGAGAGCCAGTCTTCAAGGTCTGAGATTCCTTCCTCAGTTTAGTCAATTCTGCTGTTAATAGTTGTGATTGCTTTGTGAAATTCTTGTAGAGTGTTTTCCGGCTCTATCAGGTTAGTTATGTTCTTTTCTGTACTGGCTATTTTGTCTGTAAACTCTTGTATCATTTTATTGTGATTCTTAGCTTCCTTAGATTGGATTTCAACATTCTTCTGAATCTCGATGATCTTTGCTCCTATTAATATTCTGAATTCTATTTCTGTCATTTTAGCCATCTCAGCCCAGTTAAGAACCCTTGCTGGAGAACTAATGTGGTCATCTGCAGGAAAGAAGGCACTCTGGCTTTTTGAATTGTTAGAGTTATTGTGCTGATTCTTTCACATCCTTTTGGGCTAGTGTTCCTTCAGTCTTTGAAGCTGCTGTTCTTTGGGTGAGGTTTTTTTTTTTTTTTAATCCTATTTGGTGAACTTCATGATTTGATTGTGTTATAAGGTGGGATTAGTCAATAGGTTTCATTACTGGAAGATTTAGGGGGCCAAGCTTCAGCTCATGATTCCTGAATCATATGGACTGCATGCTCTAACTCTGGGGGCTGGTTTAGGGCACCAGCTTTGTTCTCTGGCTCCTTGAGGTTAGAAACCTGATGTTTTGGAGAGGCTGAATTGCTCCCAGACTGCTGGTCACAATTCGCCGGTGGATGGTGTGAGTCAAAGCACTTTGTAGGGCAGTGGCAGTAGGATCTGTCTTTATTTGCTGGTGCAAGCAGCAGTGGCTAGTGGCAGCATGGCAGGGTATGCACTTGTCAACTATGGCAGTGTGCTAACAGGTACCAGAGTGCTGACTTTCATGCAGGTGTTCACAGCAACAACAGTGGCAGTATGGCTTCAGATGGGGTCCTCACTGGCAACTGTGCATGTGGTTGCACCAGTGGTGGTGGTAACACAGGGGTGGGCCCCTGGTAGATACGGAACTGTGGGCAACCTTTGTGCACATTCATGCTGGCAGGTTGCTACTCAGGTCAGGGATGGGTACATTGTTTTCCATGCCTATTTTTGTGCCAGTGACAGTGTCAACGTAGTGGTGGGGCACTGGAGTGGCCAAGACTGGTAGGTTCCATGCTCCAACAACAATCATGACATGGCGGGGGGAGCAGGGACATGGGTCACTCATGCCAGCAGCAGTGGCATGGCAGGGTACATGCATACATGCACACTGGCAGGGCAAGGAAGGCAAGGTCTGCCTGTGTCCACATCTGTGCAGGCAAAGCAATGTAGGAAGTGTCCGTAGGTGACTCCCTGCAGAGAAAACTGGCACAGAGGAGACTACAGTAGAGGGAGGATGCAGGTGGGCTGGTGCATGTCTTCTAGGGCTGCTCTGCTGGAGGACTCTTCCAGTCAGATGTAGCCCACCAGAGCAGGATCTATACTGTAGGCCCCCAGGAGGTACCTGGGGGCTGTACTGCAAACAAGCACATCCAGGCTGAGGCCTGGGGAGAGGCCAGCAGACTGAGAGGTCCTCAATTTGGACCGGCTCTGTCTCAAAGGCAAGACTCCCCTGCAGAGTTCAAATCTGACAGTTCTCCTAGGCCTAAAGTTTCCTATGGGAGCAAGTCAAGCCTAGGAAGCTGGGCATCCCTGGCCATGCTCCACTACAGATGCTCTTGCACCAAACCCTCTGGGCTTCACACTGGCTAGAGTTCTGCTCCTACCACTTCTCTGAGTACTTTCCCTGTCAACTCTAGTGTTTGTAGGAGTTGCTGGGTCTCCTCCTGCCAAGATTCTAGAGGCCTGAGGCAAGAGGGAGTTGCTTCTTGCTTGTTCAACTCACTCCCTTCACAGGAGTCACTGGGGGCCAGTTACCAGTCCTAGTGTGCAGTAGCCTGATGCAGTGTTCCCAGCTTCCTCCCCTTTCAGCCCAGTATCAATGTCTTCCCTCCATGGGCTGTCAGTGCCTTCCCCCTGAAGATCTTCTAGATGTGCACCACTTTTCCCCATGGCCTGGTCCTTCAGTGGAAGATGTTCCTCCTGGCTGCATCTA
The DNA here is from genome assembly GCF_000951035.1 of Colobus angolensis palliatus. Taxonomy (NCBI): domain Eukaryota; kingdom Metazoa; phylum Chordata; class Mammalia; order Primates; family Cercopithecidae; genus Colobus; species Colobus angolensis. The sequence continues at coordinate 7,267,957 of NW_012113697.1, forward strand.
ATCAACCACCTTGGAGGAGGTTCCAAAATGCATATTTCACAGATCTGTCTGAAATGAAGCTTGTTTTTAGACCAATGTCTCCTATGTCAGAGAGAAGTCTCCTTTTGTGGAAGGGTGGCATGAACGGGTGTCAGAAGTCTGAGGGCTGGAGGGTGAGCAGCGGCACTGTGGGTTTTGTGGCAGCTGTGCGACTGTGGTGGGAGGTGGGAGCTGGCCTGGCAGGCGGGTGGGCACATGCACTGGGCAAGGAGCTGAGACACAGGGGCCACCTATGCAGAGTCACAATCTCCAGCACCAGCAGCAGAGGCAGCACTGCACCTCACTTTTAAATAATTTTTTAAAAAGTTGTATGTAATACTCATCAATTCTGTAAGTTTAATTAGATGGTAATTAACTATATATAAATTGGAAATTCAGATATTATAAATATAGCTATCCATACATATTTTCACTCTTGCTTATTTCAGCAGATCATGAGATGAAGAAGGACATATGGATGACACAACTTCTAATAGGTGTTTGGAGCAGAGGCAAAAAGAGCCGCCATGACATTAGACTGGAAAAAGTAGAACTAAGTCCAACACAAGAAAACTATGGATTCTGTATACAGAAGTGTTATGTTCAGTTTCAGGTAATATTTACAAGACAAAAACAAACTTTAATGGAATGCACTAAGTGGGGAATTACCAAGTGCAAAGCAAGGTCAAAATCTTACCATTTCAGAAAGAATAAAAATATTAATCTGAAAATGAGATGTAAAATTGTGCTCAAATATTTGAAAAATGTTGATACCAAATAAAAGATTAGATCTATTCCTTCTAAGACAATGAGAGAAAACCAGGGTACAGGATAAAAATTACAGGATGACACAGTTTAGCTCATCCATTTTTGAGTACATTCTAATGTAAGTCAGAGGGTCTGCTGATGAAGGTAATGGGATAATTTAAGGATGAAATGAATTTCTATGTTGGATTATTCTTTGGAGGAACTCTCTCATATAGGTAGAAAGATTAGATGATATTATGCAGGTTAAGTTATTTAACACAGTATTTTATACATAGTAATGGCTCAATAAATATTTTCCAGTAGTGCTATTAATAGTAGCAGCAGTAATAGCAGCAGCAGTAAAAATAAATTATGTTTAACCAAGAAATTCTATAATTTATACATTGACAAAAGGGATTGAATTTATTGTAACATTGTGACACAATCTGAACGTTGTAAACATACTTGATTTTTTCATTTACTTCCATGTCAAGTTTTAAAGAAATGTTCTTGATTTGTTTCTGCCCTGAAACATCTGCTTAGAATTTGCCATTTTTATGGCCCTGGGATATATACAATGAACATCTGAGTACTTAGTTTATGAAGCTATATAATGTCATAAATCATGAAATTAGTGAAAAGACTTTATCATTTATCCAAACATAATAGAAAACAAGTATAGTTCTATAGTAATTCACCATTCTTAAGATGTGATTTCAGAAAGTCTTAAAGTATTGGGTTTCAGAAGTTTTTTTCACAGGCCTGAAAGAATAAATTTTTGACAGGACATATCAATATGTCAGTATCTGTTGGGCTAAGATAGGGAATAAAGCTTGGAAATGCTCCCCAATTGATTGTGAAACATATCCATTCCCTCTACTAACTGGTGAAAACGATTGATTGAAATACTAATAAATTCAGAAAAATAAATCCACTCCCAGTAGAAAGCCAGAATCAAGAACTGAATTTATTATCCACTGAATTATCTGAATTTATGATTCAGGTCAATTAAACCTTTAGCTTTTAGAATTTGTGTTGTTATAAACTTTGGCTTTTGTGTTTTTGTTTTTTGTTTGTTTGTTTGTTTGTTTTTTGACTGATTACCTGCAGCATGCCCAGCACTGGCACTGCATTTCGAATGTACAGCAAAATCAGTCTTACATCAGATTCTTTTCTTTAGTAAGAGACAGGGGGCATCGCCCCATTTTAAGGATGAATATACAGGAGCTTAGAGCGATTGATTCTCCCAAAGTCATACTCTTAATACCCAGGAGGCCTGGTATTCAAGCTTGGATCTCTTTGACTTCAAAGCTCATTTCACAGCACCTGCCTGTTCAGTGTACCTGGAATTCAAAAGAGACAGGTCTTGGAGTATACGTTTTAAATAAGTTCACAGAACACATAAACGAGAGCATTTCAGAACCAAATTCACTGGCAACAATGTTACTGCACTGAATTCTTACAAAAAGATTAATTTGTTTCTTAAGCTACTCCTTCATAGTAGATTTTTCCTGAGAAGGCTATTCCTTTTATTTTGGAATTTCTAACAGAGGCTCTTCATAGCTTTAGAGAATGAATTCCATGTCAGGTCACCCAAAAAAATCAGAAAATTGCAAATAATTATGAACAAAAGTCAATATTGTCACAGGTTTATTCGTAGAAAGTGTAATAATCTCAATCCAGGGAAAGGTAGTAATTAACAGATAAGAGGTTCATTAAATGAGTATGTAGTGTCGTGACATTGGAAATGGGCATTGATCACTGTTAGCTCTATAGGTTTTCCCCTTGCCTGAAAATTCTGACACCACATTTGTCACTTGCTCTATTTTTAGAATTTTAATGAGCGAATCACCAAGCTTTACCTCATTAACTTAGGTTCTGAGGAAACATTATTTACAGAGAAAATAGTAGGTTAAAATAGTCACTACTCCCAATTTTGTTAGGAAATAATACATGCAGACCAAACTAAGATATTTGCTTTGTAGTGGGCAAGTTTGACCTTGCTTAATAGGTAAGTTTTGCCCACATTTATTTTCCTAGAATTAATCTATACAGAATTACATGTATTTTCAAGGACAAATAAAATATTTATCTAACTTTACAGCTCCCATGGCTTACAAAAATACATAATTTAAAGTAATATTTATTTTTTCTACTTTCAAATAAATAATGATCAATAATTAGCCTGTGTTTAGCTATAGTAATAAAAATGACATAATTACATGAATATTTATGTATATTTTGAAGCATAAAATCATTAATTAGGGTTTTAAAACAATTATGGCATATTAAAAATATGTGTCCCTTCCATAAGTCCTACAAAAATGATGGTAATAAATTAAAAATAATGGTATAGACCCAGAGAGACAAAGAAAGAAAAAAAGTTAATAAGACATGTGAAATGTCTTCAACATTTTGAAAGTTGAATAGCAGATGGATAGAAATGGCAGCTGAGATAAGCAACTTCAGCAAAGTCTCAGGATACAAAATTATTGTGCAAAAATCACAAGCATTCTTATACACCAGTAACAGACAA
>NW_012113697.1:7272904-7303590 GCF_000951035.1 Colobus angolensis palliatus
ACCTTCTGACAACTCCCCGACTTCAATTCCCGACTCTGCCACTGTGCCAGAGACCAAAAATAGCTGCTTGATTTTTCCTACTCATCTTATTTTCACTGACCCCTCACCTTCACTATCAAGCACTTAATAAACAGTTAATTCTAAAAAAAAAAAAAAAGAAAAAAAGAAATGGCAGCTGACTGAGCAGACCAGAGAAAGCTAGAAGAGAAGAGTGACTAGAGGAAATCCATTTGATTACTTGCCTGGAACCACAGAAGACCTAAAGGACTGCAAGCATGAGGACATCTTTGAAGAGTGGGACAAAAAACCCAAGATATGTGATGTGATTGCAAGGCATTATAAGAGCAGTTATATCCAAGACTCTCGTCTTGAGGCCCTTTAATCACAAAATTATCCTTTTCCCATCTAGTAAACATTTTCTTCTATGGACTTACTAAGAGAAAATATGGAGTCTTTGACACAAACCAGAGCTGAGAGTGGTGGTGAGGGGTATTGGGGACAGATGGAAATATATCAATACAAAGAAATCAAGTGGAAGTATAGGTACTAATTCCTGAGATCCTCTACCCCTCTTATCTTGCTCATTCCAAAGCATTACCTGCCAGATTTATCTTGACTAGTCCACATAGTTAAAGGGGTTTTTGCTGGGCAAAATAACAAACCCAAGAGAATGCCACATAGATACTGACAGATGTGAAATAGTCAATAAATCAGCCTTGTCCTGGCCCTACCTCTTTTAGGAAAGCCTCAACTCACCAAAATTTACTTCTATATTCAGAGCTGTTGATCTACTTTTTAGTATGTGGATCTAAACATAAATGAACACTCAAGGATCATCAAATAGTTCTGGAGTGTCTCCAACAGGAAACAAAGAGGCTTACAAAAAGAAAAAGAAAAAAAAAAGGGAATCAGCAGAGTAAAGATAATGGAATGAAGAGGAGAGAGAACATTGAAAAACTTGAATATCTTCAGAGAGCTAAAAGAAGATGTATACCCATTAAGAGCAAAGTATTTTTAAAAGAAATATTTAGAGAACAATAAAAAGCTCTTAGAAATTAAATACAATATAGCATAAGTATTTTTAAATCCAATGGAGAGGTGGAAATATGTTAAAAATTCCTTCAGAAAATAAAATAAAAAGAGGTAAAACTGAAAAAAAAAAATCCAGAAAGTTTAATATTTTAAAACTAGGAGTTCCAGAGGGAGATAATAGAGGAAGGACAATAATTAATAATGAAAAAATACTGGATTTAAAAATGATCATTTTCAAGATACTAACAACCAACTAAGTGCTTTATATAATAAAAAAAATACCTCATATCAAAACATATATCATGAAATTTCTGAATTATGAAATAAAAATAAGAGCTAAAAAGCTTTCAGAAAGGTAAAAACATAAAGACTAGAAATCAGAAAATATTCATATTTTCTTAATAATGACCTTAGAAGTTAAAAAGGAAATACTTTCAAAATTCTTAGGAATGATTTTTAACCTATAAGTGTTTGCTTGATCAAACTGTTTTAAGTATAATAGAGAAAAAATAAGCAGATTTGATAAGTTTCATGAAATTGTCAATGTAAAAACGTTTTCTTAAGATGCTACTGGAGGATGTGCTCTACTAAAATGAAGGAGGAAACCAAAGTATATGTGACCCAGAAGAAAAGGGTCTCCAAAGTACATAAAAGATAGGCAAAGGGAATTCCCAAGATGGTAAAAGAACATCTTAAGATAACAGAGATAATAGCTGTACAAGGGTTTAAAGGATGACTAGTCAAGATGCAAGCAAAGCTGAAGTCTCTAGAAGTAATATCTCTGTACTAATTAAATATTATTGAGTAAATGCCACTCCAAAACTTAGTTTCTTAAAAATCATTATTTCTCACCTGTTTACAGACCAGCTGAGCAGTTCTGTGTATGTGAACCAGGCTAAGCTGATCTTGGCTAGACTTGTTCATGCATGCACCAGCTGGCAGGTTGCTGGGGGCTGATTATTCTATAATAGTAGCTCAGGTCTTCTTTATATTTCTCTCACATCTCAATGGCAGACTAACACAGGCACGTTCTCATGAGGGTAAGTAGATTTGTACAAGAACTTATTTAAGCTGCTTCTTGCACCAAGTTTGCTACTTTTCTAGTGGCCAGTTTACCCACATGGCCAAGCCCAGAGATATTGTGGGACATCACTATCAAAGAGTGTGGATGATCACTATCAAAGGGTGTGGATACATGGAAACATGGAAAATTGGGTCAATTAATGCAGTTTCTCTGCCATAATCACTAACAAAAATATGGAAGAAAATACTCCTTTTGAACTGATATTTTCAGAGGAGTGTTGCAATTCCATTAGAAAGCTTAGTGATAAATTAGTAACATAAATTTTAAAAAACTCAGGCACATAAACATATATAACAATTATTAACTCTAGGGAAAAGTAGAACATTGTAGGAAAAATATATAAATCTTTGCATTTTATGTGTCTCAACTGTGAACAATATTTACAAAGCCAGAACAATGAAATAACACTGATTGAAACTAATCTATATAACAATGCTAAGAGCATAGAGGAAAGAAAGTGTGTGTGGAGCAAGTGGCCTAAGGAGAAAAAAGTCATCGGTTCGAATAACAGGAAGTTCACAATAATGTCAAGACTTGAAAATAATTAAGAACTAATGCAAGCATGTAATTTAAAATCACAAAAAGCCTCTGGAGAATGGATAGATGAATAGGAGGTTACTGAGTTTGCTATAAGCTTTATAGTGCCATTGGAGTTTTTGAACTGTGTGTATATATATATATTTTTGTTAAAAATAAAAAGAAATAAAATACTCAATAATATATGTGTTTGTAAAACACACTTTACAAATGTATGTATAGCTAAATGAACTTAAACTTCTTCACCCTTATTTCCCTTGTAAAGAAGGGGTTAATCAATTTCTACCATGTCTTTTATTTAAGAAATTCCGAGAGTCACGATTCCAATAGATTTTGCCAAATATTTATTATTTAATATCATGTGTCTTTACTATTACTCTTAAACAATAATGTAATGTCTCTTTATTTAACTCCTTTTTCTTTTATCCATTTTCAAATGTTCTGCCTATATTAATTTAACCCAAAATTCTGCTAGAGACATAGTCACTACTTGTTTAATAGTAAGACTTTTGTCCTTGTTCCCTGACTGCCTGAATCAAAATTACTCCATTTATCTCTGGAACTAAAAACGAGTTTCAAGAAGACTAGCAAATGATATAAGTACCTCAGGCAGGAAGGTAATTTAGAGCTCCTTGAAACTGATGCTCTTTTAAGTATTGGTTCAACAACTCTGCAGTAAAATATGGCCAGCCAGAAACATTTTATTTGCGTTTTAAAGGTCTACTTGAGGACATCGTCTACTCTAAGAAGAAAAGAACTACTTTACATTTCAACAGTGACAAAAGGAGTTACATAAGGATATACAAACTGGTATCATTTCTGATTTATTTCAATGCTATTTCATGCTCCTTATAAATTGATGCTGCAAGCAACTCCCTAGCTAGCCCACCTGATATAAAGCTCTAGTGTCAAATATCACTACACATTAACACAACTACAGCATGCAGTAGACATCAATGTGGTTCCTTCCTTTTTGCTCTGGCCCCATTTTTCCATGTCCACAGTTTACAAAGCTTTTTGGATATTTTATCACTATCCTTGCTTTCCCTAGGGCGATGGTATATAACTTATTAATATGATCACACACTATTTCCTCTCCCAGTGAGCCAAAGAGAAACCTAACATTTCCAGCTTAATCAGTAATTCCTCCTCACTCATCATCATCACCCTTAAGAAAGATTTGTTCTGTGTCTAAATGTCATGGAAATTTTTTTTCAGGCAGCTTCAGTAAGCAGATAAAAAGGATGGTAAGGGCTAGAAGGAGGAGAGGAAAGGCTAGAGTAGAGTAGATATTCCAAGAGTAGGTTAAATCAGTCTGCATTAAAAGAACACAAAGTAAGTGTCTAAGGGTGAGCAGAGAATTGGGGCACAGGAGAAGAAGGTTAGAAAGAGAGTTTTGTGAGGCTGTTTGGTGACCAAGATGGTCTACGACACCTGGGTATGTTGAAAAATGGGAAAGGAAAAAAAGGGAGGGCTTGTGAATTGCATTTTCTTTCATTGCTTCCAGGAGATATTAAAGGAGAGTGGACTTTCTACTTAATTATTTTTAATATCTCTGAACTGTGCTTCTTTAAATGCTCTGCTCCAGAATTGAGTACCAAGGATCATACTTAAAAGAGTCATGATGGGAACAGCCCTGTCCTTGCCAGCCTTTGCTTCCTGATGTCCCCAAAGTAACTACCCATAGAGAGGAGGAGCAGATGGGAAAAAGGCCAACTTCTCAGCCCTTGCCATACTTTGTCACACCAAGCTGCTTTGCTTATATCTAAGGTCTCACAATCTCGATCTTAAACTATTCTACTTTTGATCAGTACCCCCAAAAGAGAGGCAGCAAGCACACCAAGTCTAACCAAGAACAGATGGAACACCAACCTTAACCACCCTCCAAAAATTATTTAGGCCCTCACCAGTCACTCAATATAAAAAATAAAATCTTATGAGGCAAAGAAAAACATATGTGGTTGCTATAAGAGCTGTCACTCCTAGAAGCATTTGAAAAAAAAAAGATCCCTGATATATTAATAGTGTCTATCCTTGAGGAATGTGATAAAAGAAGATTGGGATATTCAAGTGGGCACATTTTTGCTCAACAAATATCAGAGCTGAGATTAGATAGCAAAGAAACAGAAGGAAATCCATATGATGATTAAAAATAGGCTATAGATCTAGGGAGAAAAACAAATTTGAATTATTTTCTGGTCACTTACTGGCTGTTTGATCTCGAGCAAATTACGCAGCTGTTCTAAGTCTCAGTTTCCCAATTTGTAACAGAAAGAGTTGCATATGCAGAATTATAGCAATTGCAGAAAGAAAAAGCTATCAACAGAAAAAGACAGGGAAAAAATGACATAGCTTTTCATGTATTTAATGAGTATTTACAAAGTAGATATCAAATGCAAAGTTATGGAGGTTAAAAGGGTATATTAAATATAACCCTGATCCTGAAGGAACCAACAATCTATTAGAGGACATAATACAAATACTAATATGCTCAAATACATGGATAAACATCACTAGTGTCATCAAAAAGAAGAACACAAGGAATTGGATGGTGCTACAGAGGCGGAGTGAAAGAACAGATGGCACAGAGAGATGGAGAGAAGGTTGCATTTCTGGAGAAAAAAAGACAAGGAAATAGGATGTAAAGCACTTCATAGATATTAACATTGAGAAAAGCACACATCTCTTAAGACTAGTAAGATTAAGAAAAAATTAAGAATAATTTTTTTAATGTTGAGATGCAGAGAAATAAATTGTAGATATTTGTCAATTGATAAAGAATTCAGAACCTTTTAAATAGTCAGAGATAAGTCATTATTAAAGCAGAAGAAAAGATAAATGGAAAAGTGAGTGTACTAGAAAAGAATCAAAAGAATTTGGTGAAATAATAGATGTATTTACTGGCCTGGACTGCTGTCTAGTCTGCCTCCCCTCTAGCCAATTAAAGCCTAAATAGCTTTCAGTGATAAATTTGTCTTGTCTCCTTGAATAAACCTCTGTTCCTGTCTTTTCTTTCTTTTCTGTGACTTCTCTTCTTGTGTTTTTACCTTGTATAAAACCTATGCTGACAACATAAAATGTGATTGTACACATGTATGACATTTTCTTCTAAATATTTCAAAGATATACCTTGTCCATAAAATAATGTTAAGTCCCTCAAGGCTAGAGACCCATGTTATGCATTTCTTTCACTATACATTTTATGATTTCAAAATAATGTGTAATATAATAAGTGGAAATTTGGAAAATGCAGAAAAGTATAAAATAAACAATTAAAACTATCCATAAATATTCTACCCAGAAATAGTGTTAACAGCTTGTTATACAGTAGTCCAATGTTTCAATGCATATAAAAATCTCAGGGCAATGATTAACTCATAGAAAAATTAAAGAAACTGAGTAAGACAAAATCAAGACTAGATTCTTAAAGGCACCGTGGGAGATACAACATTTTCCGCCACATTATGATTTAATCTAATAGCATAGAAGCAATACATGCTATGAAAAAAACCTCATTAGTAAGTATTTATTGAGGTTTTACCCAATTTCAAAAAACTGAACCAGGCAATATGAGGATACAAAAAAAAAAAAATCTGTCTCTGTCCTTCGAGAATCATGATCGAGAAACAGACAAAGAATTAAGCATCAGTAAAATATTTAAATAATAATTTAACACAACAACCAATGAGAGAGGCATGAGATTACATAGATTAATTACCAAATGAAGTCTGTAGACAATAATTGCTATTTGAGTTCACATACACTTCAATGTGATTTATGGCAAGATGCATTTATACAGCAACTCTCTAATTGCTCTTAAACTTCTCAGAGAACTCCAAGTATAAATTACAAGTGCAGATTTACTTTCGAATGTGCACTAATAAACTGAAGCTTTTCTTTTGTGGTTACTTTTTCCTATTTGTTTCCACTATTATTTATTTTAAAGGAGATCATGACTAGGATAAATAAAAATTAGAATGAAATAATTTAAATTTAAAGCTGTTGGAACTTGAAATTATTCTAAGCCTTGAAAGGGATATGGCTATACAGCCTGAATCATGCAGCACGCAGCTACAACTTCTGCCTTTAACCACGTGATCCCAGAAATAAGACCCCCTCAGACCACTAACCCTCCTAGTGAAGTAATAACCTTCTTGGAATTGTAGCAATCTTAACTTCTCCACTTTGGACTGCTGAACCCATTTGGAGCTGGTGTTTCCAGGCATCCATTATCAAGCTTTGTGCTCAAATTAACTCTATACCTAATCATATTTTCTGAATCTTATTATTTAAAATTGACACTACGAGAACACATGTATGTACAGTATATAAAATATACTAGTATATACAACATGATACTATATATGTAGTTAATAACCGATAAGAGAGATCTTTTGGTCAGTGGAGCAAAATCCTAAATCACTTAAATTCACAACCTTCTTTCTCTAAGCACCTACAAAGGTTTTAAAAATCTTCCGCAACAAAACTACGTGCAGAGAACCAGTTCAGGCAAAAGTATTCTTTATTATTGTGTAGTTTTTCCCACACACAACACCTTTGGTCATGTGGGAGTCTTTTCCTCAGCTAGCAGGAAGCTTAAGTGACCTCCCTTTCTTATGAGAAAGAACCACTGTCTCTTACCAAGATAATAGGGAGGGAAAATCTGAATGATGCGAAAGCATTCTGAAGATGAGAAATCCTAAAAGAGACTGTGTTTCTTTCTAAGTACTCCTGTAATCCTTGCCTGGTAGAAATCCCTAAGCTTAACAAGCAGAGGGCCGTTCACAAGCACAAGCAGCCCCCGTGCCATTTGACCACGAGGTTTAAGGAAGAGATGAATGAAGTCTCAAGGAACTATTGGAACTAAGTGCCGGAGTTCCCAGAGAGTTTCTCCTTGAATTTCACAGAGAGCTAAAATTACTTTTTTGAACATGTGACAGTGCTGAAGATTCACACTGAGCTAGCAAAGAATTCCTGCAGCTTTAGAACCCTGAGAGGGACAATGCCACAGAAGGCTCAGGTGCATTCTTGGACTCAATGTGTTCACATAAACACTTCCTAATCATGTGGATGGAATAGTAGGGAGTAAGGAATTGGGAAGTAAGCAAAGATGAAAATTTTAGTCTCCCTTAGAAACGAATAATGTGGGCTGGCAGGAAACATTGTAAAAACATTACCCCATGACTCTCAGAATTCTGTTAGTTCTTTTGAGCACCCGAGATCCCAGAGGAAACAGTTGTGAAAAGTTAATAAATTGATTTCTATTGTCTCAGAAAAAAAAGAGGCTGAGCAGATATAGTGAGTTGGCTTCCTCAACACCCTTCATCTGATCTAACTTGCTTTCATGGAATGTGAGGACTAGAAAGGTAAAATTACATTTCCAAGAGTCTCTTAAGCCTAGTTCATATATGAAATCTAGTGTCGCATCTCTCAGGTGTAACCACAAACAGTGTGAGAAAGAGATAGCAGATTTTTTGGGAACCACAGTGGCAGAAATGGTTCTTGCACAATGGGTTTTAGGCCTCTGGGCAGCAGAAATCCTGGTGCTTCAGCTAGGGCAGCCTTGTCATGTGGCTGGGCATTTTTCTTTGCTGAGTTATCCCTGAATGGATTATCCTTATATAAGTAACATCCAGAATGAGCTTTTCTGACTAGAATTAAGAATGCTGACTAATTTGGATAAGTTTATGATTAAGATAAGTTTATCTGGCCATCCTAAAAAAAAAAAAAGATTTTAACCAAAAGACATAGATTTAAAAAATGTATTCTACAACTGTAATACATTCTACCATCCAAGAGCATTTGATGATAAACTGGTATGTGTCAGGTTATGTGCTGGGTACTGAGATTACAAAGATGAATAAGATGTAGTCCTTATTTTAAGAGATGCACTGGTGATGGAAGCAAATACTCTGTAAAAAGCACAATAATAAAGAAAAATGCTGACTGCATGATTATCACACAGGAAAAGTAAACAATTCAGAGAAAAGCAATGGTCTCAAATGGACTGCCCTGAGGGGAGGAGGTATACCTGAAGCTTGGAGTAAGTTATGAGGGATATTTTCAGCTGATTAGAGAGTACAGAGGAAGCATGGAGTCAAGCAAGAGGAGATATATGTTCAAGTGCTAAGTGATGTTTTCAGTAGAGAAGGCTATAGGATGAAGGAAAGAGGTAGAGACAAATAGGACTCAGATGATGGAGCGCATTACAGGTCATGCTAGGGAGCTTAGATTGTACCTATGGAAACTATATCAGAAACAATTACAGAGTTTCAAAATGGTGCTAAAATTTAGGTATGATGAATTTTAGGTAGGTCAGTTGACAGCAATGTGAAGAAGCTAGGGAAAGCTATGTGAGTCTGGTGTTATAGCCTATATGTGAAACAGCATAGCTCTGAAGTAAAACAGAAAATGCAAGACATATTTGAAAACTATTTCAGAGATAATTGATTCATGACTTCCCATGACTCTGCCATGCCTTCCAAGTTTCTCTCTTGATTGCATCGGTAGAAGATAAGCAACAGAGCACGTCACACCTAGACACTAGAGACTAACTAAGAGATATGTTGTCCAGTGATCCTTCCATAGAGTTTAAGGGTGTGGCAGCCCCACTAGAAGTTTCCATAGATACAGTATAAAGTTCCAGAAAGAGTGCCTAATAGAGTGATGAAATGTATAATGTAGAGTTTATGGAGGCATTTTAAATTCTATATGCCTATTTTTTTTTCTTTTCTTTTTTTTTTTTTTTTGTAGACGGAGTCTTGCTCTATCACCCAGGCTGGAGTAAAGTGGTGAAATCTCAGCTCACTGCAACCTCCATCTCCCAGGTTCAAGTGATTCTCCTGCCTCAGCCTTCTGAGCAGTTGGGATTACAGGTGTGCACCAGCTAATTTTTGTATTTTTAGTAGAGACGGGGTTTCACTATGTTAATCAGGATGGTCTCGAACTCCTGACTTTGTGATCCGCCTGCCTCGGCCTCCCAAAGTACTGGGATTACAGGCATGAGCCACCACATCCGGCCAGATTTTGATTTTTAACATGCCTGAAACTTTGTTCATTAGTAACTTATTGACCGATACATGCTGTTAATTATACAATTGGGCATGCACAAAAAAATAAAATAAAAAACTTACCCCTTCTCATGCGAGACAAGAAAACATAGTAGAAAATGATTAATAAATACTACCTGGCAACTTCAGAGTAAATATTTGCTTCAAAATTAATTACCCATATTATCAATATGAGCATGAGGTGAGTTTCACGCCTCATTGGTAGACGGAAGTTGCTATTATATTGCATTGTTAGAGAATTGTGAAATTATCCCTCTAATATATCAGTTTCATGCTTCCTACATACCACCCAAGTTTAAAAAGATTGCCTCTCATAAAATTCATGCTTAAGCAACTTTAATGTAATTTGGTGATTCTGTCAAGTGAATTCAACAATGAAAATATTAGGATAATCCTAATTAATATGACAGACTGGCAAGAGAAGCAGCTAGTTGAACAGTATTTTCACCTCTGAATGTTGTCTTCAATTAAACTTTGTATCAAACGAAAGAATTGATTAGTCTCTTCAAGCAAGAAGTCTTGCTTCCTACAAGTAAACAGAATCATTTCCATTAAAGCTTTCAGGGCTTTTAAGAGGTTGTCATCTCTGGCTGGGGAAACAGTTTGCGGCATCCCAGAAACTGCTTTCATTACATGCACATGTTTGGCAATCAGTGGCAGGCTGCAAGTTCAGGAGTGTAATCTGGAAAGGTCATAGTTAGACTGCTGAAAAAGACACTGAAAGGTCAGCTAGTTAGTGTTGAATTTCATGATGTGTATTTCTATGCTTTGATATGTAGTTGTGTATACACAACCTAATGAGTGTTGATGCTAACTTTATAATGAAAACTATCCATTTTCCTACTTAATGTCTAATTTTCTCATTTGTGACATCTTTGATTAAAAGGAGCACACCAGACCATTTTGTTGATTGTAGCAAGGATGCTGCTCATTATTAGATTATTAAGGCAATGCACTGCATGATAAAATGAATTTGGCCAGGAAAAAAATCACATTTAAAATGATTACGTTGAAGTGGTTTTAATGGAGATAATCATATATGAATTTAAAAACCACATGTGAGCTTGGGGTAAACTTGAACTGAGAGATCCTGGATATTCAATATGTAAAAAGACATCAAAACTAAGAAAAACGAATTTGGTCGTTTTCACTCAACATTAGATCTAAAGATGATTCATTCATTCCTTGGCTTTTCATGTACCTTAGTCATCAATTACTTTTCGGCAATTGAAAAAAATATGCTTACTGGTAATCATTGAGCTGTCTTTGATTATTTATGTTAACTTTGTGATATTTTTTCAGGGTGCAGTGCTTGAAGCATACATTTTTCTATTTGTGTTGTAACCAAAATGTAAGAAGACTTACTTTTATATTTTTTGATGAGCATCTTTATAGCTTATAATGAACCTCTATTAAAGAATATGACAATTCTAAAATTTCTTTTCCTGGGATGCTTATGTATCGTTTCTAACAAATACTCTTTTATGTAATCTACTACCAGAGATATTGAGGCAATCAGAGGACTTTATGAATATATTGGCTGCTATTATTAGAGAGGGGCCTCACTTACAACTACCACGCACACATATGCAGATGTGTAAGCAACAGAAGATAAGGAATATGACCATGCATTTTAAAACAAACTACATTAGACACTTAAAATCTTATATAAACTTAAGATATAAAAACCGAAGGTGTTTTTACTTAGGAAACTCGTAGCAGCTGTCATTGAAGGTAATGCCCAGGATGAGTTCGCACACTTTCCATAGAGGTATAATTTACATTATGAAGAGTACTCACAAATATAATTCTTATGGAAGTCTGAAACTATCACAAAAACCAAAAGTTATTCTTTGAGGTAACTATTACATATAGGCATTAGCTGCAAATATAGCTGTGCTTTGATTTTATTCTTGCTTTGATTTTATTTGATGACTTTGCCAGTGTTGTGTGTTCCTTTAAATATGTTTTATCAAAGGACTACTGCCAGGTCTCTGCTTCGCACATCTTTGCATCTAGAACAAATGCACCTCTTCGTTCTTTTATCCATAAAACATCTTCTTGCCTTTCTTTTCTTTTTATTTTAAAATCACCACACATCATTAAAGAGAGTTGGCAAGCAGATAAATGTGAGAGAAAAATCACCATAGTCGTACCTCCTGAACACAGCTATCATCAACATGTTTCTCTGTTCCTGTTGTTGTTGTTGTTTTCCAAAACATGTTTTGGTTTTTAGAGTGTCATGACACTGGGTATATAATTGTTATGTCTTGAAGCTTTTCCTATTATGCCACAGACATTTTCATGGATTAATTTTTCTATTTATACCTCCCATCACATTTTAGAAAATTTTAGGTTTTCAGAAGAGTTTTGAAGATAATGCAGACAATTCCCATACACCCAACACACTGTTTCCCAATTATGAACATCTTGCATTAGTATATTTCATGTGTCACAATTAATGAAATAATATTGATGCATCATTATTAATGAAAGCTGATGCTTTATATAGATTCCCTAAGTTTTCCCCCATGTCTCTTTTCTGTTCCAAGATGCCATCCAGGATACCACATTACATTTATTGTCAGGTCTTCCTAGGCTTCTCTTGGAAGCTTCTTTTTCTTTTCTTTCTTTCTTTCTTTCTTTTTTTTTTTTTTTTGATGACCCTGACAGTTTTGAAGCCTACATTCAGGCATGTAGCCCTCTATTGGAATTTGTCTGATGTTTTTCTCATAATTAGATGTGTTACGGGAGAAAGACCTCAAAGGTAAAGTGCCACAGTCATTACATCATATTAAAGCTATCAACATGACATATTACAGTTGATGTTGACCTTGATCACCTGGATGTGGTAGTGATTGACAGTTTTTCCACTGTAAAGTTAGTCCTTTATCTCTGTTTTGATATTGTACTTTTTGGAAGGAGGTCACCGTGAGCGGCCATGCTAAGCAGTGGAGAGCTCTACTCTCAAGAACTCCCTTGAGAAAAGAGTATCTACATAATTTAATTGAAATACTTTTCATGGGAGAGATGTCTAACTTCTCCATTTACTATGTAGTCAATAACATATAATAATTATGCATATGTATATATCAGTATGGACTCATAAATATATGTTTCATACTTTGATTTGTAATACAATACTAATTCACTTATTTTGTGGCTCAACTCATTCTAGGTGGGACTCTTGAGAGCTCTTTTAGTTGACTCTTGTGCCCTTATGAAGCACGCCTATCACTGTGGCGGGTTTTTTTTAACACCTTCTTTCTTGCCAGCACAATCATGAATCACCTTTCCATTCCATTCTCTGTATCATCAATTATCTAATGTAATACTTATTTCCTGAGACTGGAACAGCTGGAATCATAATAACTGTTAACAAAATATGAGCTCTCACACATATCATCGCCCTACCTCAGAATCACTGATGGGCTGGATCCAGTTCCTCTTTTATGCTTCAAGCAGATGGGAGAGGTTTTCCTCAAGTGATTGTGAACAGCTGTGAGTGACTGTATTTTCCACCTCACAGTTTCAATCATTTGTTTATTCTGAGGACAGCTCTTTATTCACTCCTAGTGAACAGAGCAGTTCACATCATTATTCTTGAAGCCATAAATTCTAAGAGAACTTGAGCAAGTTACTTATTTCCCTAATTCCTCATCTGCCAAATGAGAAAAAAAATCCTTGACTGGAAGAGCTATCAATAAAGTGTAATATTGCATGCATATATATATATATATGTATAATCACGTAACATATATTTATATACTACACATAAAGGAAAATATAAAATGTCTTCTTTACACACAGAAATGTACAGGTGTGCAATTGATATTTATAGACATTTCATAAATGTAAATTTCCCTATTTTCCCCCTCAGATTTAGTGCATCTATGTGATCATATTACAACTTCACTGCATGGCTTCTTTACCAGGTTCTTCTCATCCAACAAGCAAGCTCATGTTCTTGAGGACCGAGGCAGAGAAAAACTGAGTATCACTTAGTGATAACTATTTTCTGAGCCCAATGACTGTCTTTGAACAAATTTGAATTGGCTCCATTTAACTTGAGTTCCTGATCTAGAAGAACATATTACGCTTTCTCCCTTACAGTTTTTGGCACCCAACATGGGACAGCTGAGACACTGCACTCACACATGTACCTGCAGATGAGGTCCTGAGACAACAGACAAAAAGTTGGGAACAAGGCAAAAATATTTTGCTAATATCAGCTCTCCTGGATCTGTGCCTGGAGTGCCCAGCTGAGAGGGAAAGGTAAACATTCTTTCATGTCCCTTCCTTTCCAAATTTAGTTTAGCAGGAGAAAATCATTTGTTTGGATTGTGACCCTTGAGTATTTGTTCTGAGTCATTCGTGAGATATTACTTTTCCCTTGTTAATCTGTCTTCTAAGTGTGCCAGCCATTAACTTTCCTTTCTCCCCTGCTGCTTTGTTAGGGACATCCCTGGATAGGAAGGACAGTTTTGATGTTTTCTGTGATTATGCTTTTCAGAGGGCACCTTCATCTTTCTCATGAATACATTCCCTGATGCGTGTGTCCTCTCTGTATGACCACCCAGGTCTGAATCCATATATTTAGCCTTTGATTATCTTCCTTTTTCACATCTGTAATGTCATGCCCATGCTATTCTTGAAATATTATTTGACCCTTTTCTTCTCTATGAATATGTTCCTATCAATGTGGATCAAAGTGAGAAAATGCTTACAAATACTAGAGAAGCCACCAGTTCCCAGTCCTGTGTTTTGGATTGAGATACCCCTTACAACATGACTGGTAAACCAATGATAGTGCTTCATCAAATTTCCCCTGTGCAAACAGGAGGGAAGAGACGCTATAGTGAGCTCCAAAAAGAATGCTCCAAGGAAGATATCCAGGGACTTATTATACCTCACTTTAGAGCTGTGATAGCAGCTTACCTGAATTGACTTAACTTTTCAATTCAGTATTGGTGGCATAGCAATGTTTGCTGCTCCATATCCTGGAAAAATATTGATTGGGCTAATGTGGAATATTCTCTATGGCAACAACTTCTGACATCCCCCTTCTATATGTATACACGGATTATTTGGGGCTAAACACACAAACCAGGTAAGGCATTTTGAAAGGCTAAATGAAATTTGACTTGTTTTTAAAACAAAAGGTGACATTATTGTTAACCAGTTACTATCAAATTTTCTTTTTGTTTTTCCCACACATTTTTCTTTGAGGATGTAGTTGTAGGGAGTGGTCTTGGTTTAAATTTGGAACCTTTATCCTCCTGTCTCTTTTGCTAAAAATCTCACTCTGGCAGGCCTCTTCACATTCACATTGTCTCACACCTGGAACTAGGCATCGCTTAGTCTTCAACATGCAAGTATAGTCACGCGTTACTTAACAACGGGGATATGTTCCTAGAAGTGAATCATTAGGTGATTTTGTCATTGTGAAAATATCATAGACTGTCGCTACATAAGCCTGTATCATATACTCTACTACACATCTAGGTTGTATGGTATAGCCTCTTGTTTCTAGGCCATACACATGTACAGCATTTTATTGTACTGAATACTGTATGTAATTGTAACACAATGGTAAGTATTGGTGTTTCTAAACATATCTAAACATAGAAAAAATAGTAAAAGTATAATATAAAATATGGTATGCCTGTATAAGGCGCTTATCATGAATGAAGTTTGCAGGAATGGAAGTTGCTCTGGGTAAGTCAGTGAGTGCTGAGTGAATGTGAAGGCCTAGGACATTACGGCACACTACTGTTGACTTTATAAACACTGTACACTTAAGCTTTACTAAATTCATTTTTAAAAACATTATTCTTTATTCAATAACAAAATAAGCTTAGCTTATTGTAACTTCTTGATAGGCTTATTAATTTATTTAACTTTTTGACTCTTTTGTAGTAACAGCTTAAAATAACACACAACGTATAGCTGTACAAAAATATTTTCTTCTTTATATCCTTATTCTATAAACTTTTTTCTATTTTAAAAATTCTTTATTTTCTTTTACTTTTTAAATTTCATTTGTTAAAAATTCATATGCGAATAGGCATTAGCCTAGGCCTGCACAGGGTCAGGATCATTAATATCACTGTCTTTTCACTCCATATCTTGTCTCACTGTAAGGTCTTCAATGGCAATAAATAACATGCATGGAGCTGTCATCACCTATGTCAGCAATGTCTCCTTCCAGAATATCTTCTGAAGGACCTGCCTGAGATACACACACACACACACACACACACACACACACACACGGAAGGAGCACGCCCTAACAATAAAAAGTATAGTGTGTAGTAAATACATAAGCCTATAGCATAGTCATTTATTATTATGTACTCTGTATAATTGTATATGCTAGGCATTTACATGACTGGGCAATAGAACTGTTTACAACAGCACCACCACAAACATGTGAGTGATGCATTGATCTAGGACATTATGATGGCTACAATGTCATTACACAATCGAAAAGTTTCAACTCCATTATAGTTATATGGGACTGCTGTTGTATATGTGGTCCATCATTGACCAAAATGTTGTCATGTGGCACACGATGGTACATAGCCTGATCTAACTCCTTCAGGATCTCCATATTGAACTGAGACATCGCTGATATGTGCCAGAACCGGTCTTTTCAAATTTCAGGGAAGAAATGTAATCTCCTATTGCACTCATTTGTGGGGTACCCATGGCCATTTCAGGTTTCAAAGCAGTCTCCACACACTTGGGCCTCCCAGGCCCCACAAACCTATGTACTACTATTATGTCTAAGTCACTCAGGGCTTTGATAGCCAAGGCTTCAGTAAAAGACTTATTTAAGAGACAGGTTTAAGGTATGTCTTAACCCAAAGTAGTAGGTAGGAGTAGAAAGAGGGGCAAGAGAGGCTTTACATTTATTGGGTAATTATGTTTCAGGGTCTGGGCTAAGTTCTGCATCTAGGATATTTCCGCAGACTGACAGTACGGAAGCAGGGACCAGGGGGATATTGTCTAATAGACTCACAGTGCAGCCACCCCCAGATTCATCAAAACAGAAACACTCCTACCCCTTCAGAAATTGCCTTTGGCTGAAAAGAGTTGCCTCACTTCTCTCTCACTTTCCTTCATTAGCGCCTGTATCTCATGACTGATGGATATAGGTTCATAAAGGCCACCCTGACAAACTCTGCAAGGGCCATCTGAGACCCAGTGTTCTGAAGCTGAAGCCTTTGTTGTGATTGCTCTGCAACTCAACTTCTCTCCCTGCCTAATTCTGTTTCTCTCATCCCTCCACATTTGTTGAACACTCCCCAGTAAATTTCCTGCACGCTAATTCTTTTTCTGTCTGCCTCCTAGAGTAATTCAAACTACAATAGTTGGGTTCTAGTGTCATCTACTTTCATTGCTTAACACATTGGGCCTCATGTTTCTAACTGGAAAATTAAGGAAGCTGAATTAGTCTGTCAAGCTCATTTCCAGGTCCATGATTATAACTAAAAAGAGGGAGTAGTAGTTGGGAGAGGCATTGGCAGCCTTAAATCATAACAAGTAGCCTCCGCTTCCAGAATCAAAGCCTTAGTCCTGCATAGATCAGAAATCCCTACAGTAATCCTTCACTGTCATTGATCAGTGTCATTTATTATATATTTTATTCTTTTCTAGGCTTTTTGGTTTTCAATATGTAGTTATGTATGCCATGTGTGAGATCATTTTATTCCTTTCAAATAAATCATGTAACTTCAGTGTTTGTCAAGGAACCCAAAGTAGTGAAATGTGAATTGAGAAAAGTTCAGCTGAACAAGTTCCATTAATTTTCAGGAAAGACTAGTCAAGGTCGGTCAAAAAAAGAAAAATGAAGAATATCACAAAGTGATTTTTTTAATGGGGGCAATTAAGCCTTAGGAGTATGTTTATCTTAGTCCTTTTGAATATATCTTATAGCCTATAAATAAGATATAGGAGTTTATAAAACAAAGCCCACAAGATAAATACCTTGAAAATGTAAAAAATTTGACAATATGATATATTTTGACTATATTTAACATTACTAAAAGTGAAATCAGTATATTCTGTTTCCATGACATCAAAAATTTCTGAAGATAAAAGTCAGTCCTTTATTTTATTTAGCTTTCACTTTTCATTAAATATCTAGATGTTTGACATCATTTAAGAAATCATTGAGTGTATTATATATATATCAATGCATATGTTTAGCATCACATAACTAAGTCAATTCTGGGAAGAAGGTCAAAAGTAATGAAAGCATAAAATTCTCCCAGCTAAATTTTTTAAAGTATTGTCACTGGACTTTTAAAATGTTCTTCTTTCTTTTTTCAGGGCCCCAGACATCTCAATAAATAAAGCAAAAAAGTGTACTTATTTGTACCAAGAAGAAAATATTTTTTTAGAATTGAGCATTTCTGTTATACTTACATACATTGATTTCAATGTTGAAACCAACCAGTTATTTTGAGCTATTTCCTGAGCTATATGATATTCATGTTATTTTTTCCTAGACATCTCTCAATCTCACACTGATTCCTCTGCTTTTTCTCTTATCTTTCCATAATCTATTTTCCAAACAGTAGTTAATGAGGTTTTATAACATAGATATGGTCATGCCACTCCTCTGCTTGAAATCTTCTAAGGGATTCCCATCATATGTACAATCAAATATTTTTATCATAGACTAGAAGCTCCACATGGCAGCCTCCTGTCTCCAGCCTCTCCTTCTTTCCCTTTTCCTCCTTCTTCCTTTCTCTGTAGAGTACCATGAACCTTCTTTCAGTTCCTTTAACACACCAAGCTCTCAGGCCTTTTGTACTAACTGTTTTATCAAGTTAAACTCATTTTTATTCTCACTTAATTAGGGAGATGAATTACAAACCATTGATCTTAACATTTTCCTTAGGTTTACATGTCCCCGAGTTTATATAGCTGCATTTCTTTTGTAATTCTGTCTTGGCTTTAATTTCACATCTCAGAAAGGCCCTCCCTGACCGTGGAATCTGAAGTGGCATTCTTCTTCCCCAGCATTTATCATCTATATCTGTTTATTTTCTTCTTCAGCACCATCTGAAATTATCTTATTTAGTAATTTGTTTGTTTAATGTTTGGTTTCCCTCACTAAATAAGAACTCATGAAGTCAGGAAACTTGATTATATTCTTTTCTTGTTTATTTATTTTTGGTTTTTATGAGACTAGGTCTCATTCTGTCACCAAGGGTGGAGTGCAATGGTACAATCACAGCTCATTGCAGCCTCAACCTCCCAGGCTCAAGTGATCATCCTGCTTCAGCCTCCTGAGTAGCTAGAATGATAGGCATCCACCAGCATACCTGGCTAATTTTAAAAGATTTTTTGGAGAGATGGGGTTTCACTATGTTTCCTAGGCTGACCTCAAATTCCTGGGGTCAAGTGATCCTCCCATCTGGGCCTCCCAAAGTGTTGGATTACAGGCATGAGTCACCACACCTGGCCTTCACTATATTCTTAACATGGGTTCTGCGGTGGGCAAGTTTATGTAAACCCCCACACAAAAGCCCACAGAAGCAGCAAGATTGAGACAGAGGCTCAGAAACCTAGTTTATTAGAAACATTTAATAGAGACTTAGAAACACAAGCCACGTCCATATCTCAGGTAGCAGTGAAATAAGATGGTTGTTCCCCACACTGTTACACTCCAGACCAAGAGCTTATATACCATAGGGGAAGGGTGATTCAGAAGGGATGTGTAAGACAATTGAAGTACAATAATATCAAGATTGTTTGACCTAAGGACAGGATTTATGGGAAATCTTAAGAGGCCTTCCCAGAACTGAGGTTAATCAGAAGTCAACATAGTGGATTATCATCCAACTTGGAGTTGCCTTGGCCTTCACAAAATGTAAAATGATTCCTAGAACATACCAGGCACTATGATCTATGTTCTAGTAGATGTTTAATCAAAAGGAAACGCTTTGCTTCACAAACTCAACAATAGATAATCATCACAGCAGATAAAAGGAATGTATCAATTAAATCATTATAAATTATCTTTTAATCAATTTCCCAATAAAATATACTTTTCTTAATGGTCCTCCATGACATGTTTTCTCTAGTTCCTCATGATACACTGAGTTCATTTACTCCATTGATGGCCAATATTTAGATGGCCCTATGTAAAGAATAACTAAGGAATTGAGGATGTTTCATTAATTTTATTATGCAAGTATACAAGGTAATTGTAGAAGGTATAGAAAAAACTGATAAATATGATAGTAACCTGTGATTCTGTCACTTAACTGTAGTAAAATTTATGTATTTTATCAGCTTTTTGGCTTGCTTGTATTGGATAATCACAGGATTGAAATCTTGACCTATGCTCAGAAAGTTAATTTTTGATGCTTTGGATAGAATTCATGAGATTAGAAAAAACTAGAAATAAGTGATAGTAAGAGGTTTTGTAATATCAAAAGAAAAATTTAATAAGGATGTAAATTATGACTGACATAGTGGGAATACAAAGTTACATTTGAAAGATTATTCACAAAATCTAAAGCAGATTTCAGGGACAAAAGAAAAACAATCAAAATTAATATGGAAATTCATGAATACATAAATCCATGTATGTACTAAACAGTCCTTTATAATAAGTTTTCAGTGAATCAGATACTCATTTAGGTGTTGTGGTTAAGAAGAGAACACATCAGAAAATAAAGATACTTTCAAAAGCATTTCCATCGTGGCCTTAAAAGAGATAGAGATATAAAAGAAAGACATGGAATTCAGTTATGAAAAACATGGGTGATATTGGAGGAGAGAAGAAGATAATGCAGGGATTTTAAGAAGTAAAAGACCTTCATTAAAAAGAGCTGATGGGATACTTTAAAGACAAGGTTATGATACTGGATAAGAGAATTCTACAGAGTCATAGAGACTCAATGCCACTTACCGACTCCCAAAATTAGATGTCATGGTCATTTGGTCCATTTTGTGCTGCCGTAACTAAATACCTGAAACTGAGTAATTTACACAGAACAGCAATTTATTCCTTTACCATTCTGGAGGCTTGGAAGTCCAAGATCAAAGTGCTGGGAGGTTTGGTGTGTGGTGAGGGCTGCTCTCTGCTTCCAAGATGGTGCCTTGGTGCTACATCATCCTCCAGCGGGAAGGAACACTACATCCTTACATGGCAGATTGCAGAAGGGCAAAAAAGGGTCAAGTTCCCTCTGCCATGCCCTTTTATGATGGTATTAATGTATTCATGAGGGTGAAACCTCGTGAATAGATTCATGGGGAATGAATCTATGGGGAGAAAGAAAATGAAACACCAATAAAAAGTCTTCACCTCCCAATGCTGTGGCATTGATTATTAAGTTTCCTACACGTGAATATTTTGTGGGGGAACGCATTTAGTTCATAGCATCAGGATTGGTGTATGACGTTTGTGTAGGGGACACAGTAAGTCCCAATACCTAGAAAACTGCTCAGTGACCTTGCTAAGTCAGTGGAGTACACTGTTCTGAGAGCCATTTCTGAGTCCTTTTGGATCAGAAGGTTCAACTGCAAGTAACTAAATGTGCACAGCAAAGGCAGCTACCTCTATAACCAAAATCTGGCTTCTCCCTCTCCCCCAACCTTTTGGCATAGGTTCAACTGTTGATTATAGTGTGACCCAGAGAAGGTAGAAGGGGAAACTGATGGAATCGATTTTGCTTCAGGATGAAAATATAACATTTCTTAGATTCCAGTGTGTAGCTAGAAAAACATAACTATTCCCTAAAGAAATAGAATAAAATATATTTTTCATAACCCTCAGGAAAGCTTACATTATAGAGAATACAAAAGAAGGAAAATAGTAAGAACTAGAACAGAGTAGAATATTGAGGGAATATAAAACAAAGATATTCTGTTAAAGAGGTGATCAATAGCATCAAAAGAATGGGAAGATCATCAGTATAAAATATTATAAAAGGTTAAAAGATAAAAACTCAAAGTTCCTTGAATGTTCTTTTAAACCATGGGAATCTTTAAAAGAAGATTATATTACATTCTATTTCATCCTAAAGCAAAATCAATTCCATCAGTTTCCCTTGTACCTCCTCAGGGTCACACTATAATCATTAGTACATGCTGTGATAAAAAAAAAAACATGGGGCTAATGTTTTTAAAGAATTTGGGCATTAACAAGAAACTTGTCTCATTTTATGAAGAATGCAGATAAAATTGCCAGATAAATTTCAGTCCAAATTACACACTAATTTTTTTATTCAAAAGTATTTCAAACATTATCTCTAGTAAAAGTTAGAATATAGAAATAAAGAGAGAATTTCCATTTTTAATGGAAATATTTCCATATTATTTCCTATATTTGGAAAATTTTTGGCCATTATTTCTTTAAATAAGCTTTCCTACCCTTTATCTTTCTCTCTCCATTTCTTCTCTTTCTAAAGTAGCCATACATGTATATAATTCTTCTCATTGATACCCTGTATGTCCTTTAGACTTTCATCACTGTTTTTAATTGTTTTTCTTTTGATCCCTTAACTAGATAATTTCACATGACCTTATTCAAGTCCAGTGATTGTTTCTTCTGCTGTTTAACCCCTCTAGTGAGTTTTTAGGTTTGTTACTATATTTTTAACTTCAAAAATTATATTGGTTCTTTTTGGTATTTTCTATGTATTTGTTGAAATTCTCATTTTGTTTTTGTTTTGGGGGATCATTAAGCATTCTTTGCTGCAAAGGTTTTTAAATTCTTTGACAGATAATTTATATATCTCCATTTTGGTAGGCCCTCTTTCTGGAGATTTATTCTGATCCTCTGATTGGACGACTTTCCCTTTTTTTTTTTTTTTTGGATCTTGTAACTTTGTGTTGTCATCTGCATATTTGAAAAAACAACCACTTTTCCCAGTCATTCTGAACTGGCTTCATACAAGAAAACATCTTCACCAATCAGCCTGACTAGAGATTCTGCAAAGTTCTCAAACCTTTTCCCTGCATATGCATCTTCTCAACCTGTATGTGTGCATTTCTAATTAGAGGAATCTGTGGTTCCTTTTCTAAGGAGATCATAATCTCTTGTTTCTTTTGATGTCTATCTTGTGTACCATAAGTCATCTAAATCTACAGCACACCACCCAACTTTGTTTTGCTTTCAGTGGTCCCAAGGCTCCTAGAGTATGTCAAATCTCATCCGCACTCCCAAACAGGCAAGAGAGAAATTTAGTCTCTTGGACAGTCCCTTGAAAAACAGGATATTGGATATGCATTCTACTTTTCTCTCTTATCCTGGTAGAGAGACTGCCAACCTGCATTGGCTTCTCTCTGATGTACTATCTGTCTTCTGGAGCAGGAGCACATAACCCAGCTATTTTGTTATCAGTGGCCTCCAAGCATGTATAGTATGGCAAGTCCCATCAGGCCTCAAGGAGGAGACAGAAGCTAGGTTTTTGGACATCACTGGAAAAGTCAGAGAATTGGACGTAGAGTCCAGTCTTCTTTTCCATCCTCAGAGAGAAGCCAAGAGCTGGGAGTTTCCTCGTAATCATGTGGCACAATGCTCAGAGAGGAACTATGGTGAGAGAATGACACAGATTTTCACAGTAACTTTGACACAGCAGTATTGTGGTGTGCAGACACATCTCAGCTGGTTTCTGGATATTTCACAGTAGGAACTGGTTTATGTATTGTCATTGAATCAGTGTCTCCATGGGAAGAAGGAAGGTCTAGGGCTACCCACTCTGCTGTCTTGCCGATGTCACCCCTCTAAATCATTAGTTTTTAAAGATACTATCCAAGATTTGTTAAGTCAGAAATTTAGACTTTCTTTGAAATATGTAAATCATCTTCTTCACTGAAACTGTTAATTATTCAAGATTCACCTTCTGTTAATCACATAAAGACTTACAGCAGCTCGTGAAAGTTTTAAGCAAAATAGACAAATTACCTCTAATGGGAGATAGCAGGGATCGGATGTAATTAGCAGGACCCAATTCTGACTAGTACCTGTGTTAAAATTGTTTCTAGTATGGTGTTAATTATATGACTAGTTGTGAATTGCTGCCCTAAACCCCGAATCAAAGTGCATTTTTGTTGCATATTATAAATGTGTTATTGTCACCGTGTGCAATACAAATTACTCTCAGGGTGTACACAAAGTCTGAATAGTGAATTGCCCCCAAGCAGGCTTATCCTTAACTTGTGATTTTGCAGATTTTGCCTCTCTCATAGTGATTAATATCATACCACCATGTAAGACTTAAGTCATTCAGGAAGGTAGACACCATACTTCAGAAGTCAGAGAGAGAAAAAAAATGACTTTCTTTGCTATGAGAATAACATCTTCTGACAAACTGATTAATGAATATTTTTGTTACGGCAAATAAAGATGCAGACAATAAGTACCAGAAGTTATTCCTAAAACTACACACAAACATTCACACACACCATTCTTTCTGAAAGAAAAGACAATTACAAAAGACATTTTAGCAATAAACAAAGTAGCAGTTTACAAAGTGGATCTGTTTGAATTAATGAAAACCCCTGGAGATTAAAGGCACATCTTCCATCTGGAAAATGGTCAAGGAATGAAGTAGAAATAAGTAAAATATGGGCTTTGGGTCTTGGATACAGATCCATTTGGGTAAAAAAGTTGTTAGTTCTGGATGAAGACTCCTTCGTTTTAACAAAGGAACACATCACCAAATGAAGATCCTTAAAAGAATCTAAGAAAATTAGTAGCTGTGAGCTTAAAAATAACCTCCAAGAAGCCAACACTTCATCTAGGTCACATAATTAAAGCAAATTTTGTCAAGAAAACAAAGCTTTGTGTAGTTGTTTTAATTTGTTTTTGTTTTGTTTTAGTTTGTTTTATACTTTAAAATTTTTGCTTTAACTTGAAAACTGATTTTTGTTTTTTCTACACATTTTAATAAATACTGTCAGAAAAAAAATAATAGTTCACTTGGAACCTTTCTTAAATGTAAACTGGGAACCTTTCTACTCTCATCACTAACCTTTCTGATTCAATATAGCACTTGTATCCGCATTTAATATTTTAATGTAGTTGTATTCAATGCACTATGAACTATGGGCTAATACTTTGGTGCTGAGGATACAAAAACAAAACAAAACCTTGTCTCTCTTGTCTAAGAGAGAGACAGTCCAGGTGAATAGAAACATCATTTAAATACCTAAGTGCACTAAAATGTTATACAATATACAGAGAAGAAACAGACAATGGTCAATCAACTCATGCATGAAGAAGGCAAGTACACTTTGGAGATGAAGTCTCCAATAAGATGTAATTTTACACACTGGAATGTCTGTTATCAAGGAAACAGAGGGTGGTCAAGTATATTTCTGGCCACGGGAGCACTGAGAACTAAGGCAAATAGGTCGTAATGCAGTTTAAATATAGTGACTATAGAAATGTAACATTTTAAAAAATGTTCATCTATTTATTCATGTATTTTGGTCGAGAGAGTGGAAATTCAGGGAGAAGAGTGAAAGAATGAAAGCCACAGAGGTGCACAGGGACTTGATTATCTTAGGTCTTCTATTTTTAATAATGGATTGAGCCTTTGTTTAATAAACAGTGGAGGATTTCTGAGGAACTTAGAACTGTTTTCTCTCTTTGTTGAAAAAAAATGGGACAGTAAAAAAAAATGTACATCACAAAAAAGACTAAGTGAGAAAAATTATATGAAAGAACCTATTTGTTCTTTGTGATCTGACTTGGTATTATTTCATATTTGGCCTGAAAGATTGAGTTGGCATTGTAAATAAACCAAATGGAGTAGAAAACAGCTTTGCAATGTGACAGAAGAAATTTCCTAATATTAACATATATAACATTTTGAATACAAGTCTTTAAACTTTAGCTTTTCCTAAATACTCAACTGGGTTGGACTGAATTACCATTCATTCACTTAAAAAATCTTTACTTTAGAATGTGCAGAAGTTCTAAATTACTAAAATGAAATTTTCAATACTTTCTTGGCTACTTGAAAATCTCATTAACAGTATTATACATTTATAAGGTATTGTCTAATTCCTATGGAAACTCTAAATTTGATAATGGAAGGTATTGTCAAATTCCTATGGAAACTTGAAATTTGATAATGGAATAGTTCAATAAGTTTCTGACACTTTAAGTGCTAATTCCTGTACAAGTAATTGAGTGAGTGATATAATGATTACTTTGTAGGAGTATGGGCATTATGGTTTTCAACAAAAATGTACTCAAATAATATTTGTCTTAGAGCTGGAGGCCTGACTCTTATAAAATTGAAAAAAATAATTTTTATCCTTTTTACTACCATTAAAACTACACAATTGTTGCCAATCTACTGGTACTTGTCAATAGACTGTGAAGTAAATGATTCTTAGTGAGATCTACAAAATGATGATATCAGCATGAACTAGAATGACAACCTTCTTCTCCAATTTATTCATTCTACTTAGTCTTGACAATATGAGACACTCAAGTCAGCAGCCGGCAATATTTCGAGCACTTTCCAAGTTTACAGCTCAATCGGGTGCTATTTAGAATCTCATTGTTCTGAATCCATATGGGATGAGGGTGTAGTAGCTTTAAATATTTGTATAAAAAGGGCACAAAAGTAATTTCTTGTAAAACTCATGTTATCACTCTATAAGGAAAGGTTTTCCAAAGTTCATTGGTCTGTCACTCATTATCAAAATAGTTTCTTAGGTCAGTGTGATATGGCTCAGTATTAGAGTGCATTGTTCCTGCAGCAGATGTCTACAATCCACGGGATGATAAACTGTGAGAAATTAGCTTTTATTCAAGGATATGTGCTTACTGTTATTTGCCAAGAGTTGAGATTAAATACATGCTACAGCTGTCATTCAAATGGATTAAATAAGATTCCATTTGTGATTTACAAGCGAAGGAAAGAAGAGACTGCTAAATAGTTATACTTTCATGCTTTGTTCTAAGACATTTCTAAATAAAATTTTGTCCTCAGACTTGCGAAAAAAGCTTATGGACTCCATGTGCATATAAAAGCAGAAAATTGGTTCTTATTTAGTGATACTGTGTTCCTAAAATGGTTTTCCATGTAAAAGTCATGCATCTTGTATTTTAAAATTCATCTGGGCCTTAATTACTCCAAACTTAGTGCATTTTTCATCAAATAACAAAGAAGTTATATTTCTCAATGTAAGTGCATTGGCTTTTCTTGCACTTCCTGTTACCATGTGAATGGGGGAAAAAATAACATTCCCCAGTTATCCAAATCAGAAAATTCTTCTTGGGGTTCAACTATAAATACTGTTGCTGTCTATCTGAGGCAATAGTAGCACCAAACCTTACGTTTCTCATCTGAAAAACGAAGAATGAGCTCTGTCTCATAAAGGCCAGCACCTCATGACATACCCTCACTAAATACTTGTGTAATTATTCTCAAAGAATTAAATGGTCTTTTTGTAAGTATGTTTGCCCTATATTTTTATATTTTGCCGTAATTGAATTCCCTAACCAGTAAAAATATGTAATAGTTGCATATGCTAATTATGGAAATGAAAACATTTGTGCTATTTTCTGCTTAGTGTATTAAAATGTTTAATTTTAACAAATTTTTATTAAACTTGAAAGTACAGTATATAATCAAATGATAAACATATAGGAAAGTTGAAATGTAACCAGATCTTATACATGTACCCTACCCTAATATTTCAGTAACAACATTAATTTTTTCAAAAAAAAATATGTATTCACAATATATATTGTGTGTGTTTATTTCATTTCAAATTCCACATTAGGCTTCTAGTCTGAGCCACCATTATCTCCTACATGCATGATTGTAATGGTCTTCTAATTAATCTCTCTTCATTCACTCTAGAGTTCCTCCAATATATTGTCTACTCAGAAGATAGAAAAGTGCTTTTAAAACACAAAACTTTTGTGCCACTTACTTGCATAAAACCTCCTGTGCCTGACCACTGCACTCACTTTAAAACCCAAAGACCTCAATTCAAATGTCAGGCCCTCCATGAGATAGAACCTCATCTCTTGCTATGTATATTCCCTTCCATTCCCTATTCTCCTGCACTGGCCTTCTAGTTTCTTGAACTGACTGTGCTCTTGGCATTAAGAACAGATTGCAAGCATATGTCTATGTAATTATTTGTTTAATGAGTTTCTGTCTCTCCCACTTATCGAAGAGCCCTAGGAAAGGAGTGTAGCATCTATTTGTCCACTGCTGTGCCCTCAGCACCTTGCACAGTGCCTGGCAAAAATCAATAATGTGCAATAAATATTTGTTCAAGAAATGAATGAATACTGGTTTAGCACCTGCTAAGTGTCAGGCATAGAGCTAGGCACTTAAGATATAAATAAATACAAAAGAATGCCTTTCTTCAGTGAGCTCCAGTCTAGTGGAGAGGGTAAGGACTGAGTAAACAATTAGAGCATTTAGCAGTCTTCTACCAGAGCAAAGCATGGGATGCTGTGAGAGCAGAATGAGGTCAGGAATCTTTCTCAAGAGAGATGATTTCTGGGATGCATTTTGAAGGATGTTAGAAGTTAGGCCAAGAAGGGTAGGGAAAGAGTCATGACAGTGGAAGGCAAATGAAAGGTGGTTTGGAAAGTTGGACATGGAGAATAAAGCGAAAGATATATCAATATCAATTTGGATCCCCTCAAAAATAAGAAAATACCATCTCATGAGAGCTTTATGATTTCCATTTTATATTTCTTATTTATAATTATTGTCAGAAAAGTTAAAGATTTATCCAAAATCCACAGCTAAACAACATGTCCAGGATGAGAAGATCTATCTCTCTATCTGTCTCTATCTATGTATCCATCTATAGTTTACTTCAAAGCCCATTTCTTGTTTTATAGTAAGCTAGATATTCCTTTAAAAAAAAAAAAAACTTTCATTCTAAGTTCAGTGGTACAAGTGCGGGTTTGTAACATAAGAAAGCGTGTGTTATGAGGGTTTGTTGTATAGATTATTTTATCATCCAGGTATTAAGTCTAGCACCCATTATTTTTCCTGATCATTTCCCTCTTTCCACCCTTCACCCTCCAAAAGACCCCAGTGTGTATTGTCCCCCTCTATGTGTCCATGAGTTATCATTATTTGGCTCCCACTTGTAAGTGAGAACACGCAGCATTTGGTTTTCTGTTCCTATGTCAGTTTGCTAAGGGTAATAATGGCCTACAGTTCCGTTCATGTCCCTGCAAAGGACATAATCTTGTTCTTTTTTATACTGCATAGTATTTCATGGTGAATATGTACCACATTTTCTTTATCTAGTCTATTGAGGGGCAATTTAGGTTAATTCTATGTCTTTGCTATTGTGAATAGGGCTGCAATGAACATACACATGCATGTAACTTTATAATAGAATAATTTATATTCCTCTGAGTATATGCCCAGTAATGGGATTGCTGGGTCAAATATGTCTGTCTCATTCTGGCACGAGATGGTACACACTGTGGTTTTGATTTACATTTCTCTGATAATCAGTGATGTTGAACTTTTCTTCATGTTAATTGGTCACATGAACGTCTTGTTTTGAGAACTATCTGTTCGTGTCCTTTGCCCACTTTTTAATGGGATTGTTTGTCTCTTGTAAATTAGTTTAAGTTCCTTGTAGACTCTGGGTACTAGACCTTTGTCAGATGATAAATTGCGAAAATTTTCTCCCTTTCTGTAGGTTGCCTGTTCACTCTGATGGTAGTTTCTTTTGCTGTGCAGAAGCTCTTTAGTTTAATTAGATCTCATTTGTCAATTTTTGCTTTTGTTGCAATTGATTTTGGCATTTTCATCATGAAATCTTTGCCCATGCCTATGTCCTGAATGGTATTGCCTAGATTTCCTTCTAGAGCTTTTATAGTTTTGGGTTTTACATTTAAGTCTTTAATCCATCTTGAGTTAATTTTTGTATAAGTTGTAAGAAAGGGGTCCAGTTTCAATTTTCTGCATATGGCTAGTCAGTTCTTCCAGCACCATTTATTAAATAGGGAATCCTTTCCCCATTGCTTGTTTTTATCAGGTTTGTCAAAGGACAGATGCCTCTAGGTGTGTAGTCTTATTTCTGGGTTTTCTATTCTGCTCCACTGATCTGTGACTGTTCTGTACCAGTACAATGCTGTTTTTTATTACTGTAGCCCTGTAGTATAGTTTGCAAGTTGGGTAGTGTGATGCTTCCAGGTTTTGTTTTTTGGGTTTTTTTTTGCCCATAACTGCCTTGACTATTCAAGCTTTTTTTGGATTCCATATGAATTTTAAAAGTTTTCTCTTGTTCTGTTAAAAATGTCAATGGTAGTTTAATGGGAATAGCATTAAATCTAACAATTGTTTTGGGCAGTATGGCCATCTTAATGGTATTGATTCTTCCTGTGCATTTGTTTATGTCATCTCTGATTTCTTTGAGCAGTGTTTTGTAGTTCTCCTTGTAGAGATCTTTCACTTCCCTAGTTTGCTGTATTCTAAGGTATTTTATTCTTCTGTGGCAATTGTGAATGGGAACTTGTTCCTGATTTGACTCTTGGGCAAGCTAGCTTTTCAATTAAGATATTAATGTTATTAGTATAGTTACATAAACCTTTACTACCACTCATTGCAATTTGCCTCTTTATCCAATTAGCTCCTAAGAACGTTTTCAAGTAAGAATACAAATTCATTTGTGACATATAACCTAAATACATTTTTGCCTTACAAGACCATATAACTTGATCCACAACTTTTATCAGAAAATATTCTGAATTTTTGTTGACTCTTATTTATTATCACTTTTGTAAACCATGAATCATAAACAATTTGTGTCTTTGAATCTTTCCAAGTCCTCTTCCCTAATTGAATTAGCTAAAAAGCCTTTAAATTCTCTGTAACAGTGTTATATCATTTCAACCTAAATTGCTATATTAATCAGAGTTCACCAGAGAAGCAGAACCAAGTGATTATATTATATATAATATTAATTTTATTATATATAAT
>NW_012113697.1:7303657-7308931 GCF_000951035.1 Colobus angolensis palliatus
ATATTATATATAATGATATATTTAGATGTATTAAAATCAATTTTGTGTGTGTGTGTGTGTGTAGAAAAATAGATATCCAAAGATCGAAGGCTCCCATTGTAAAGAACCATAATAGCATGTGAATTCTGCACCAGCAACCAAGGTACCCAGGTTCTCTCATCAGAACTGTCTAGGTGGCTGGCGTGATCCACGGAGAGGAAGGAAGAGCAATGTGGTACGGTGCCCCGCTTGAGAGTCACACAGGGCAGGAGAGACCCACCCCCAGCCAAGGCAGGCAGTGAGTGAGCATGCTACCCAGTGGGGAAACACTACTTTTTCCACAGAACTGGGCAACCCACAGGTTGGAAGATCCTACTCATGAACCCATGCCACCGGGGTCTAGGGTCCCAACCCCAGAGCCACACAGATTCTCAACAGCCTCTCAGCTAGAATCTGCTTAAGCCTGCGGAGTTCCCAGGGGGAGGGGTGACCAGCACCACAGCTGAAGCTGCTTGTGGTCTTAGCCGCTTGAGCTGCTTGGAAGAGGGGCAGCAGCCAGCAGTGGGGCTGATAACTGCCTAACACGCTAAGCTTCCTGGGTGGGGGAAGGGAGGCAGCCATCTCTGTAGTTTCAGGCTGCACTTTTCCCCTGCTGGAGCCAGGGAGACTGGATGGCTTGGTCCCAAAAGGTGTTCCCCACAGCCCAACACACCAGATGTGGCTGTGTCCAGAGCACCTTTTTATGCCTGACCCTGACTTACCCTTCCTCATAGGATGGGGCCTCCCAGCAGGAACTTCAACAACTCCAGCCAGGAGCTCAGGGACAGAACCCTGATCTCTCTGGGCCGGAGCCGCTAGGGGAAGAGGTGACTGCAGTCTCTGTGGACCAGCAGACTTAGCCTTTCCTTCTGGTAGTTCCGATGAATCCAGGCAGCCTGGTTGAGTGGGTTCCCCCCAGTGAAACACACAACCTCCACCAAGGGAGAGACAAAGTACTTTGTTAAATGAGTACTGTTTCCCATGACACCCAACTGGGTGAGGCTTTCCAACAGGGGTTGTCAGACACCCTATACAGAAGCAATCCTATTGGCATCAGGTTGGTGCCCCTTGAGGTCAGAGATCCCAGAAGAAGCAAGCACCCATCTTTTCTGCTCCCCAGCCTCCTTGAGTGACATCTCTAGGTGCGGGAGTGAACCAGATGAACAGGGGCTGAAGTGAACCCCCAGCAAACAGCAGCAGCCCTATAGAAGAGGGAACTGACCATTGAAAGGAAAACAAGCAAACGGAAAGCAACAACAACAACATTAACAGCAACAAAAAAGTTCCCACAAAAACCGCATCCAAGGACAGCAGCCTCAAAGATCGAAACTAGACAAACTCATAAAATGAGAATCAACCAAAAAATACTGAAAACTCAAAAGGCCAGAGAGCCTCTTCTCCTCCAAATGATCACAACACTCCTCCAGCAAGGGAGCAGAACTGGACAGAGCATAAGACAGATGAATTGACAGAAGTAGGCTTCAAAAGATGGCTAATAAAAAATTCTGTTGAGCTAAAGGAGCATGTTCTAACCCAATGCAAAGAAGCTAAGAACCTTGATAAAAGGTTAAAGGAGATGCTAACTCGAATAACCAGTTTAGAGAGTAACATAAATGACCTGATGGAACTGAAAAAAAATACACCATGCAAGAACTGTGAAGCATACACAAGTATCAGTAGCTGAATCAACCAAGGAGAAGAAAGGATATCAGAATTTGAAGACCACCTTGCTGAAATAAGACATGCAGACAAGATTAGAGAAAAAAGAATGAAAAGGAATGAACAAAGCCTCCAAGAAATATGGGACTATGTAAAAAGACTTAACCTATAATTGACTGGAGTACATGAAGGAGATAGGAAGAATAGAAATGAGCTGGAAAACACGCTTCAAGATATTATCCAGGAAAACTTCCCCAACCTAGCAAGGTAAGCCAACATGCAAGTTCAGGAAATACAGAGAACACCACTAAGATACTCCATGAGAAGATCAACCCCAAGACACATAGTCATCAGATTCTCCAAGGCCAAAAGGAAGGAAAAAAGATTAAGGACATCCAGAAAAGCCAGATCACCTACATAATGAAGCCTATCAGACTAACAAGAGGACCTCTCAGCAGAAACCCGATAAGCCAGAAGAGACTGGGAACCAATACTCAATATTCTTAAAAAAAGAAATTTCAACACAGAATTTTATATCTAGCCAAACTAAACTTCATAAGCAAAGGAGAAACAAAATCCTTTCCAGACAAGCAAATGTTAAGGGATTTTGTCACCACCAGGCCTGCGTTGCAAGAGCTCCTGAAGGAAGCACTAAATACGGAAAGGAAAAACCAGTACCAATCACTGCAAAAACACACCAAAATATAAAGACCAGTGAGAGTAGAAAGACACTACATCAAAAAGTGTGCAAAATAACCAGATAGCATCATGATGACAGGATCAAATTCACACCTAACAATACTAACCTTAAACGTAAATTGGCTAAATGCCTCCAATTAAAAGACATAGACTGAGTATTCGGATAGAATCAAGACCCATCAGTGTGCTGTATTCAGGAGACACATCTCACATGAAAAGCCACACACGGCTCAAAATAAAGGCATGGAGGGAAATTTACTAAGCAAGTGGAAAGCCAAAAAAAGCAGGAGTTGCAAACCTAGTCTCTGATGAAACAGACTTAAACCAACAAAGATCAAAAAAGGCAAAGAAAGGTATTATATGATGGTAAAGGGATCAATTCAACAAGAAAAGTTAACCTTCCTAAACACATATGCACCCAAAACAGGAGCACCCAGATTCATAAAACAAGTGCTTAGAGACATACAAAGAGACTTAGACTCCCACATAGCAGTAGTGGGAGTGTTTAACATCCCATTGTCAGTATTAGACAGATCAGCAAGATAGAAAATTAACAATGGCATTCAGGACTTGAACTCAGCTCTGGATCAAGTGGACCTAATAGACATCTACAGAACTCTCCACCCCAAAACAACAGAATATACATTCTTCTCAGTGCCACATAGCACTTATTCTAAAATCAACCACATGATTGGAAGTAAAATACTCCTCTGCAAATGCAAAAGAACTGAAATCATAACAAAAAGTCTCTCAGACCACAGTGTAATCAAATTAGAATTCAGGATTTAAAAATTCACTCAAATTCACACAATTACATGGAAATTGAACAAGATGCTCTTGAATGATTCCTGGGTAAATAATGAAATTCAGGTATTTCAATCAAGAAGTTCTTTGAAATCAATGAGAACAAAGACACAACATACCAGACTCTCTGGGACACAGCTAAAGCAGTGTTAAGAGGGAATTTTATAGCACTAAATGCCCACATCAGAAAGCTAGAAACATCTCAAATCAACACCCTAACATCACAATTAAAAGAGCTAAGGAAGCAAGAACAAACTAATCCGAAAGCTAGCAGAAGACAAGAAATAACTAAGATCAGAGCAGAACTAAAGGAGATAGAGACATGAAAAACCTTCCAAAAAAATAAATGAATGAAGGACCTGGTTTTTTGAAAAAAAATTAACAAAATAGATAAACCACTAGCTAGACTAATAAAGAAGAAAAGAGAGAAGAATCACATAGACACAATAAAAAAGGATAAAGGGGATATCACCACTGACCACAAGAAATACAAACTACCATTAGAGAATAAACACATCTATGCCAATAAACTAGAAAGGCTAGAAGCAATGGATAAATTCCTGGACACATACACTCTCCCAAGACTAAACCAGGAAGAAGTTGAATCCCTGAATAGACCAATAACAAGATCTGAATTTGAGGCAGTAACTAATAGCCTACCAACCAAAAAAATCGAGGACCAGATGGATTCACAGCCAAATTCTACCAGAGGTGCAAAGAGGAGCTGGTACCATTCCTTTTGATACTATTCCAACAACAATAACAAGGGACTACTCCATAACTCATTTTATGAACCCAGTATCATCCTAATACTAAAACCTGGCAGAGACACAACAAAAAGAGAAAATTTCAGGTCAATATCCCTGATGACCATTGATGTGAAAATCTTCAGTAAAATACTGGCAAACCAAATCCAGCAGCACATCAAAAAACTTATCCACCACAATCAAGTCAGCTTCATCTGTGGGATGCAAGGATGGTTCAACATATGCAAATAAACAAACATAATCCATCACATAAACAGAATCAAAGACAAAAACCACATGATTATCTCAATAGATGCAGAACAAGCCTTTGATGAATTTCAGCATCCCTCATGTTAACAAATCTCAATAAACTATTTATTGATGGAACATGTCTCAAAATAATAAGAGCTATTTATGATAAACAGCCAATATCATATTGAATGGGCAAAAGCTGGAAGCATTTCCTTTGAAAACTGTTACAAGACGAGAATGCCCTCTCTCACCACTCCTATTCCAAATACTACTGGAAATTCTGGCCAGGGCAATCAGGCAAGAGAAAGAAATAAAATGTATTCAAATAAGAAGAAATGAAGTCAAATTGTCTCTGTTTACAATTATGATTCTATATTTAGAAAAACCCATCATCTCAGCCCCAAAACTCCTTAAGCTGAAAG
The DNA here is from genome assembly GCF_000951035.1 of Colobus angolensis palliatus. NCBI lineage: Eukaryota > Metazoa > Chordata > Mammalia > Primates > Cercopithecidae > Colobus > Colobus angolensis. Next base: position 7,308,258 of record NW_012113697.1, read on the forward strand.
GCATCGTCAGCAAAGTCTCAGGATATAAAATCATTGTGCAAAAATCACGAGCATATCTTTACACCAACAACAGACAAGCAGAGAGCCAAATCATGAACGAATTCTCATTCACAATTGCTACTAAGAAACTAAAATGCCTAGGAATACAGTTAACAAGGGATGTGAAGGACCTCTTCAAGGAGAACTATGAACTACTGCTCAAGGATATAAGAGAGGACACAAAACAAATGGAAATATATTTCATCTTCATGGATAGGAAGAACCAATCTTGTGAAAATGGCCATACTTCCCAAGAAAGTTTATAGATTCAATGCTATTCCCATTAAATGACCATTGACATTCCTCACAGAATTAGAGAAAAACCACTTTAAATTTCACATGGAATCAAATAAGACTCCATATAAGGCTGGGCATGGTGGCTCACGCCTGTAATCCCAGCACTTTGGGAGGCTGAGACGGGTGGATCACAAGGTCAGGAGATCGAGACCATCCCGGTTAATATGGTGAAACCCCATCTCTACTAAAAATATAAAAGAATTAGCAGGGCATGGTGGCGGTTGCCTGTAGTCCCAGCTACTTGGGAAGCTGAGGCAGGAGAATGGTGTGAACCTGGGAGGCGGAGTTTGCAGTGAGTCAAGATCAAGCCACTGCACAGAGCGAGACTCTGTCTCAAA